>NW_007258372.1:287745-389596 GCF_000164805.1 Carlito syrichta | reverse complement strand
AAAAAAAAAAAAAAAATAAATATATATATATATATATATATATATACATTTTAAAGATATAAAGAACCTTAAAACAATCATACAACCCAATTTGAAACTCAAAAATTATTAATATATTTCAGGCCTCCGATGTGTCTCCCACTCCAAATTGTGTTATTTTTCTAATGCTGAAAAGTAATCACTATTTTGAATTTTAGGTTATAGACCTAAATTTTGTTATGATTCTGGTACATATGTTTGAATTCCTATTATTTATTGATTTTGCAAACTTTACGTTATTTATATTGCATTACACTGTTTATATTTTACTGCAGTTTGCTTTTTTGACTCAACATCATAGTTAGGATTCAATGACCAGGCCTACGAACTCCAAGCTCACTCAGTTGGCAGATGCTGGCTGCCCCCGGGAGAATGTGATCTTGAACAAAAGCACTTTCTGTGTGGCTGAGGCTGACTTTGAAGAAGCTGATAGTTTGGGGGTTTTTTTAAATAAATGTAATCTTTTGGCTTATCACAAATTTTTGCATTACTTTTGACATTTAAAATATCTCATTAAAATGAGATTTATCTTGATTGCTGATTTTGGGGGGATGGGGGACTTTAAACTGTGCACTGAAGGCAAAAGCCTCACTCCTGACAACTAGAGAGAGTGTCTGATGACTCTGCAGTCTAGCAGAAAGCACTTCTTCCAAGAGGATTCTGGGCAGTGCATCTTGGGTTCTATAACTGGCACTGACACTCTTGGTAGTGGATTCTTTCTCAGCCTGTATCCTTGAGCGATATGTGAAACAGAGCTCCAAAGAGTGAGAAATAAACCTCATTGTTTTAAGTCCCTGAGACATGGGGTGGAGGGGTAGACTTATTTATTACGTAGGCCACTGGACCTATACAAAAATGGTACTCAAAGTAGGACGCCTAACAGCAACCTAAAATCCATAAAGCAATAGGCATGGACCTAAGGACCAGAATGTGGATAGTAGGGACATTTCTCTCAGAGGCTGGAAACATGGTAGGCCATTTTTGGCTTTCTGATGAACTTAACAAACTTCTTGCTATGGAAGAGGAGGTCAGAAAAAAACTTTTTTTGTGGTATCTGTTGGTTTCCATGTCTGTCTTCGGTCAGTTTTTAAAAGAAAGACATATGGCTGGGTGTGGTGGTGCATGCTGGTAATCCTTTGGAGACTGAGGCAGGAGAATGACTTGAGGCTAGGACCAGTAAATCACACGCTTCTAGGTTAATATTCATTTTATCTCAGTGCTTTATTCTCATGCTTTTGACTTCTATCGTTGCTATTGAGAATAGCAGCCTAATTATCTTTTCAGTTAGACGACTTGTTTTTGTCCCCTATGTGTTTTTATGATCTCTTTGCCTTCGTTGCCCTGCAGTTTGATGTTGATATGCCAGGTATGGTTTTTATTTACATTATGCTTTAACTTTGTACTAAGGGATATACTCTCTGTTGGCATCTTTTCCAATATTACCTCTCCCCATTGTCTCATTTTCTATCATCTCTTCTGGAATTGTAATTGGATGTGTGTTAGATCTTCTAAATTTTCCATTGCTTAACAACTCTTTTATATTCTTTTATCTTTTCGCATCTCTGGACTGCATTCTGACAAATAAATTTTGAAACCTGTTTTCTGGTTACCTAATTTTTCTCATAGTTATTCTACAAACAACTGAGTTTTAAATTTCAATAATTATGTTTTTATTTCTAGAAAATCTCTTGGTATATTGTCAAATCTGCCTGGTTATTTTTGATAAAATGCTATTCCTATTAACTTCTTTGGATTCTAGCTTTTATTGCTTCATAATCATTAAATATACTTGTGTCATATTCTTTATCTGAAAATTTTAACACCTAAAGTCCTACTGTAAATGTGTTGTTTATTTCTGCTGATTCTTAGAGAATTGTTTATTCATGTATTTGGTTAATTTTGTATTATGAGGTCATAATTATTTGAACTTGATCTTTGGGAATTTTGAGGAGACTGGTTGAAGATTATTTCATCTAAAGAGATTTTAATTTCTCTAGTCAGAGGCAAAGGGGAATTGTCAAACTAGGACAAATTAAATTTAATCTCTCATATTGAAATTTTCCTGATTCTTTCTACAGTTTAACTTTTTATATAATTTATGTTAAAATAATCTTAAGATTATATTAAGCTTACAACATCTGTGTGTCTTTCACCAATGTTTCCTGAATTCTTAACATTTGACTACATTTGAGCTCTCTCTTTATCTATATGTCTCTCTATTCATTATTCTTTTTCAGAACCATCTGAGAACAGTCTTAAGGCATGGTATACTGCCACCCATAAATTATCCAGTGTATACTTCTTAAGAACAAGGACACTCTCCAAAATAGCCATCATACAACTGTCCAAAAGAAAGTAACTATGTATGTAAAAATACTGTCTAATCTACAGACCCCACTAAAGTTTTGCTACCTGTACCAACAATATCCTTTTTCTTTCTGGTCCAGGATCCACACCAGGATAAAATATTACATTTCCCTCTATTCTCTTCCAATCTGGAACTATTCCTCAGTCTTTCCCTTTCAAAAATGTAATAGTTAATTTTTATAATGGCTACCCATGGTTAATATAACTAATTATTCTTCCACATGGAACAGTTAAAACAATCATGTGCTCGTAGAGGACAGTGTGTGTTATGATACACGTATACGTTGTGGAATGATTAAATCAGACAAATTAACATATCCATCGCCTCACATGGTTATCATTCCTTTGTGGTAACAGCATTTAACAGCTACTCTTTTAGCAATTTGAATCTACAAGATATTGTACCTTGTAAATGTATACAATTATTATTTGCCAATTAAAAATAAAATATTTTTAAAAACACAAAGTAATAACTACTACTGTGACAGAAAATAATGAAATGTGAGTTTTATTGATTGATTTCAATAGCTTTAGAGAGTGCAAATAGTTTTGGTCTCATGGATGCATTGTATAGTGGTGAGGAAGTCTGAGCTGTAATTGTGCCCACAACCCCTCACTTGGACACATTTAGACCCGATAGGTGATTTTCCATCCCTCCACCCTTCCTCAGCCTCCCCCTTCTGAGTCTCCAGTGTCTATTACAGCATCCTATATGCCTTTACAGATGCTTAGTTTGGCCCCCACTTATAAATGAGAATATGCAGCATCTGATTTTCCGTTCCTGTGTTAGTTTACTTAGGATGATGTTTTCCAATTCCATCTAAGTGTCCACAAAAGACATTATTTCATTCTTTTTTGTGGCTGAATAGTGTGTGTGTGTGTGTGTGTGTGTGTGCGCGCATGTGTGCGCACGCATACATACACACACGCACACACACACACACACACATATACACCATGGGCTGTATCTGTATTCGTTATTCATTATTCACTGATCAGTTAATGGGCATTTGTGTTGATTTCACATCTTTGCAATTGTGAATTGCGCTGTGATAAACAAACAAATGAGGGTTTCTTTTTGTATAATGACCTCTGTTCCTTTGGGTGGATACCTAGTCAGAGAATTGCTGAGTCTAATGGTAAATCTGCGTTTAGTTCTTTGAGAAATCACTATACCAATTTCCATAGAGGTTGTGCTAATTTACACTCCCATCCACAGTGCAGAAGCATTCCCTTTTCACCTGCATCCACATCAACATTATATGCTAGTAGAGGAATATCAGTTGTTTTTGGATTTTTAAATAACAGGCATTCTGATTGGTGTAAGGGGTATCTCATTGTGGTCTTAATTTGCACTTCCCTGATGATTCGTGATGCTGTGCATTTTTTCATGTTTGTTGGTCATTTGTATATCTTCTTTTAGAGATATCTGTTTATGTTATTTGTCCACCTTTTAATGGGGCTATTTGCTTTTTTCTTGCTTATTTGTTTGACTTTTTTGTAGATTTTGGATTTTAGCCCTTTGTCAGATATATACTTTGTGAATATCTTCTCACACTCTGTAGGTTGCTTTTTACTCTGCTTGCGGGGGGCCAGCCCCTGCAAGTTTTGGGGAGTCCCTTGGAAGATGTGGTGGCGTCGGCGAATCTGTAGGGATAGATATTAAAAGAAAGAAAGATGGAAGGATAGATATAAAGAGGAAGAAAGAGAAAGAAAGAAAGTGGGCAACTGTTCAGTGAAATGAGCAGAAGCCGTTTATTGAAAGTTACAGCAGGTATTTATCCCCAAATTTTACACAGGCAGTCTCACAAGTCTTTCACGTGAACACAAAGCCAGGTGCGGGGGGGGCATCCCCCACCCACCAGATGCTTAGGTGTGAGGAGGAACAAACCCCAAGATTGTCTCATTGTTCCCTTTGCTAGTTAATGTTCTTCAAAAGCACTGTAACAATCCTTACTAGTCTAATGATGTTCTGATAATCAATAACTTCTAAAGCTCACTCAATACCCATGACGACTAAATTAAACTCTACCACTTATACAATGCTACGGAAGCTCTTAATTATAGCTTAAGCCAATTTCCTAAAGAATGTGGCCCAGTCCAAAGACCACACTGGGCCCTACAGGATGTGGCCCAGTCCAAGGTCCACGGTGGGCCACCTTTTGGAACAATAGACTACAATCTCTTAACAAAATGGCTATTCCAAGTCTTATATGTCTATCCTAATTTCTATGAAAGTTTTCCAATTCTTAATTCTAATATATAAAGTTGATTAGCAGCAGCAAAGCTTCTAAAACCTAAATGTAAATTGTAAATGTACTAAGGCAAAAACTTCGATAGTAGAAAGTGGAGATGATGAAAATTCTTAAAGTTAACTATATTCTTATTAAACCTAAAATATTATGATTGATTATGTATGAACTAACATGATTTGTAGCATGACCTATTCTACAATACCTTCTATGAATAAAATAAATTCAATTTCTATAATAGGTAGAAAAGAGACCTTACACTAACTGTAGCTAAAGCCGGCCCAAAAGAATGCAGCCCAGTCCAAAGTACATGCTGGGCTCTCAGGAATGTGGCCCAGCCCAAACTCTGTGCTGGGCCACTCTCGAAAATCATCTTCACCATTGAAAAGCTGCAAACAGCTCTCCCTAAGTATATACTAATTCTATAAATATTCTTTTAAATCTTATAAAGAAGCTTGTACCGTATAAAAGGCTCCCAAATGTGACCTGAATTTGAATTATATCTAATACCTAGGCCGAAACCACAGTTTATGGGAAACAGGAACAATGGGTTTCTAGAGTCAGCTATGCCTGTCACAGTCACAGAGTCTTCAGCTTAGGCCAGCAGAGTTCCTTTAGGTTGTTCTTGTGCTGCATGGCAAAAGGGGGAGGAAAATGGGGTCTACGGCTCTCGAACACGTCCTAGCGGTCTCGAGGTCCACGGCCCTCCCTGATCCCTAACGCTCAGTGGGCCTCCGTGGCCGGCTCCCAACATCTGCTGATTATTATAATTATTTTCTAGCTGTGTAGAAGTTTTTTAGTTTAATTGAGTCCCACTTATTTATCTTTGTTTTTGTTGCATTTGCTTTGGAGACCTTAGCCATAAATTCTTTGCCTAAGCCATTGTCCAGAATAATTTTTCCAAAGTTTTCCTCTAGGATTTTTATGGTTTCACATCTGATATTTAAGCCTTTATCTTGAGTTAACTTTTGTATGTGGTGAGACATAGGGATCAGGTTTCATTTTTCTGCACTTAGCTATCCAATTTTCCCAACATCATTTGTTCAAATAGACTGTCCTTTCCCCAGTGTATGTTTTTATCTGCTTTGTCAAAGATCAGTTGGTTATAGGTATTTGGGATTATTTCTGGATTTTCTATTCTGTCCTATTGGTCTATGAGTAGGCTTTTAAACCAGTGACATTCTGTTTTGGTTATTATAACCTTGTGGTATAACTTGAAGTCAGGCATTGTGATACCTCCAGCTTTGTTCTTTTTGCTTTGGATTGCTTTGGAGATTCTCGCTGTCTTTTGGCTTCATATTAATTTTAAGATTTTTTTTCTAATTCTGTGCAAAATGACATTGATAATTTGACAGAGCTTGCATTGAATCCATAGATTGCTTTGGGTAATATGATCATTCTAACAGTGTTGATTCTTCCATTCCATGAGCATGGGATTTTTTTTTTTCCATTTGTTTGTGCCATCTACAATTCCTTTCATCAGTGTTTTATAGTTCTCACCATAGAGATCTTTCACTGCCTTGGTTAAATATATTCCTAGGCATTTTAGATTTTGAAAGCTATTGTAAATGAAATGGAATTCTTATTTTCTTCTCAACTTTGTCACTATTGGTGTCTGGCAGTGCTACTGATTCATGTGTGTTTATTTTTGCCCTAAAACATTACCAAAATTCATTTATCAAGTCCAGGAGTCTTTTGGAGGAGTTTTTAGAATTCTCTGGGTACAAGATCATATTGCTGACAGACAGAGATAGTTTGATTTCTTCTTTTCCAATTTGGATACTCTTTATTTATTTTTCTTGCCTGATTGCTCTGGCTAGGACTTCCAGTAATGTGTTGAATAGGATGGTGAAAGTGGGCATCCTTGCCTTGTTCTGGTTCTGAGGGGGAATATGTTCAACTTTTCTTCATTCAGGATGACATTGACTGTGGGTTTGTTGTATATGGCTTTTATTATTTTGAGTAATGTTTGTTTCTTCTATGCCTATTGTGCTGAGGGTTTCTATCATGAAACAATGTTGGATTTTATCAAGTGCTCTTTCTATGTCTATTGAAATAATCATAAGATTTTTGTTTTTTATTCTGGTTATGTGATGGATCATGTTTATTCACCTGTGTATGTTGAACCATCCTTGCAGCCTTGGGATATAACCCACTTGATTGTGGTGGACTATTATTATTATTTTTATGTGGTGTTGAATTCAGTTTACTAGCATTTTGTTGAGGATTTTGGCATATATGTTCATCAGCAATATTTATCTGTAGTTTTCTTTTTATGTTGTGTCTTTGCCTGGCTTTGGTATTTTGGTGACACCGGCTTCATAGAATGAGGTAGAAGAATTCCTTCCTTTTCAATCTTATGGAATGCTTCAGTAAAATTGATACCAATTCTTTTTAGAAAGAATGGTTGAATTTGACTGTGTTTTTGACTTTTTTGTTGTTGTGGATAGACTTTTAGTTACTGTTTCAATCTCGCTACTCATTATTGGTCTGTTCAGTGTTTCTATTTCTTTCTGATTCAAGGATGGGGGATTGTATGTTTTCAAGAATTTATCTATGTCCTCTAGATTGTCTACTGTATTTGCATAGAGGTGTTCATTATAATATTACATGATCTTTTGTATTTCCCTGCTTTCAATTGTTATGTATCCATTTTTATTTCTGATCATGCTAATTTGAATCTTCTCTTTTCATTTTTTAATTAATCTAACTAGCGATCTATCATTTTTGTTTATCTTTTCAAATAATCAACTTTTTTATTGATCCCCTGTATTCTTTTTTGGTCTCAATTTAGTTCTGGTCTGATCTTTGTTGTTTATTTTCTTCTGCTAGATTTGGGTTTGGTTTGTTGTGCTTTTTTAGTTCCTTGAGGTATGACATTAGATTGTCAATATGTGATCTTTAAGTATTTTTCATGTAAGCCTTAAGTGTTATAAATTTTCCTCTGAGTACAGATTTGGCTGTGTCAAAAAAGTTTTGATATTTTGTGTCTTTGTTGTTATTCATTTCAAGAAATTTTAAAATTTCCATCTTAATTTCATTGTTGACCCAAAGATTATTCAGGAGTAGATTGCTTAATTTCCATGTATTTGTTTGGTTTTTTGAGTTTTTGGAGTTAATTTCCAGTTTTTTTTCACTGTCATCTGAGAATGTGCTTTATATGATTTCCATTTTTTTTAGTTTATTGAGGCTTAATTTATGGCCTAGCATATGCTCTGTTTTGAAAAATGTTCCATGTGCTGATGAGAAAAATTAATATTCTGTAGTTTGGGGGTGGGATGTTCTGTAGATGTCTGCTAGTTCCATCTGCTCTAAGATCCTGTTTAACTCCAATGCCTCTTTATTAACTTTCTGCTTCAATGATCTGTTTATTGCTATCAGGGGAGTGTTAAAATATCCCATTATTATTGTATTGCTATCTATCTCTTTTCTTAGATCTATTAGAATTTGTTTTATAAAACTGCTAGCTCTGGTATTGGGTGCATATGTATTGTAAATTATTATATCTTCTTGTTGGATTGATCCCTATATCATTATATAATAACCTTTTTTGTCTTTTTTTATTGTTGTTAATTTAGGGTATGTTTTATCTGATATGAGAATGACCACTCCTATTTGTTTTTGATTTCCATTTTCCTGGAATACTTTTTTTCCACCCCTTTTTCTTGAGTCTATAGGAATCTTTGTGAATTAAATAGGTGTCTTGAAGGTAGGACATATTTGGATTAGGTTTTTTAAATCTATTCTGCCAATCTATATTTTTTAAATGGGGAATTGAGACCATTTACACTCAGGGTTAATAATGATATGCAGTTACTATTTCATATATCATGTTGGTTGTTACCTGGTTGCTTTTCTTTCTCTCTCTCTCTCTCTCTCTCTCTCTCTCTCTCGTATTAGTGTTCTATAGTCCCTGTGAACTTTATGATTTCCAGTGTTTTTCTACTGCTGTATTTCAACCTTTTGTTACAATATTTAGAATTCCTTTGAGTATTTCTTATAAAGTCAGTCTAGTGATGACAAAACTCCTTGGCATTTACTTGTCTGACAAAAACTACTTCTTCATTTACGAAACTTAGTTTTTGGGATATAGAAATCTTGGCTAACCATCCTTCTGTTTGAGGAGATTGACGATAGGGCCCAATCCCTTCTGGTTTATAGGATTTTTGTTGAGAAGTCTGTTGCTAGTCTGATAGATTTTGCCTTTGTAAGTAATTTGATGCCTTTGTCTCACTACTCTTAGAATTCTTTCATGCTTATTTTGCATAACCTGATGACTATATGTCTTGGTAATGACCTTTATGCAATGAATCTTCCAAGGATCTTTGGGCTTCTTGTAGAGGGATGTTTAAATCTCTGGAAAGGCCAGGAAAGATTTTCTCAATTATTCCTTCAAATAGGTTTTACAAACCTGTTGCTTTCTCTTCTTCCTCAGGAATACCTATGAGTTTTAGATTTGAACATTTTACATAATCTCACATTTTTTGAACACTTTGTTCTGTTCTCTTAATTTTTTTTTCTTATTGTTGTCTGATTGGGTTAATTTGAAAGTCTTGCATTTAAGTTCTGAGATCCTTTTTTTAGATGTTCTAGTCTACTGTTAGAACTTTCCACTGAATTTTGCAGTTCCCTTAATGAGTCTTTCATTTCCACAAATTCAGATTTTATTATTTTTTTGTCAGAGTCTCACTCTGTTGTCCAGCCTGAAGTGCAGTGGCATGCTCATGGCCACCACAGCCTTGACCTGCTGGGCTCAGGTGATCCTTACACTTCGGCCTTCCAAGTAGCTGGAACTTCAGGCATACACCACCACACCCACCTAATTCTTTGATTTATTTTAGAGATAAGGACTCGCCAAGTTGTCCAGGCTGGTCTGAAACCAGCTGACTCAGGCAGTCCTCTCACCTCAGCCTCCCAAAGTGACAAGATTATAGATGTGAGCCACTGTGCCTACCCAGATTTTTCTTAAGTGCATTTCTTTGGAGAATTTTTTATTTATATCTTGAATAGTTTTTTCAAAATTGTATATTTATATTGGTTTTCAACTTTCTCCTGAATCTCATTGAGATGTTTCATAATCAACCTTTTGAATTCTATCTCTGGAATTTCAAAGATTTCATTTTGGTTAGAGTCCATGGCTGGAGAGTTAGTACAGTGAAGAACTCTGCTTTTTCACATTGCCAGAATTATTTTTCTGGTTTCTTCTCATTTAAACAATCAGACTAATTGTTTTTATCTGAGGTTGGCAGGGCACTGATATCAGTATTGTAGGGTTTCCTTGGTTGCATATAGCCTGGATGTGGTGAATTTCTCTATTTCCATCTGTGGCAGTGCTGTGCTAGGTACTTGCACAAGTTCAAGGCATTCTGCGTGGCTGGGGTGACTTAGGTAGTGGTGTTAGCTGGAATTTTGGATCAGACCTTTCCATAATCTGAGGTATTATATCTGGCTGTGCAAGTTGACCTCCAGACAGAAGTGGCACGTGCAAGAGAGAACCAGTTGCACTGGTGGTTGTGGGCTTTTTTCTTGGCCGGTGTTGCCCAAGGAAATATCCAGCTGACCTAGGTGATGGGCAGGGCTGTAGGGACTATCTAAGTTTCTGGTCTGTTTTGAGCCTTTGAGGTTGGAACAGGGAACCAGAGGGAAGTGCTCAATCTCCCTCCCTGTATGCACAAGGGTCTACCCCAGTAGGGATTGGGAAAGAGTATACCTGGTCACTGGAGTAATGCCATGTTGTGCAGAGGCTACCAGAAGAGTTTACATGGGGAGTGAAAGGTTTTTAGGACAATTCCCACCCAGGTCCTCCATCTTATCCTCAGGCAGTCTGCATTCAGAATGTAAAAGTGCAGCCGTCCCAGGTCTTCTCTTGGGAGCTCACCTCTGTCAGGAACTGTCTGCCTCTGCAAAATTTGCCCTTGGGGCAAATGAAAGCATCTGGTCCCCGCATTCACTCCCAGGCCAGTTAGGAAGCAGCATCAAGGGTTGAGTTTTTGGGAAGTGGCTTCTGGAGCCTCTCAGAGCTTTTATTCCTGGACTGCTCCACGTGGTTTTCAGCAAAGCAGTTTCCTGCCATGGACCAGAGTCCCACAAGGTTCAGGGACCATCAGAGTTTGTAGCAGGAGCACAGAATTCCTGAATTCTCCTCACTCACCTCCCCCACTGCATCCAGAGGGTGCTTATCGTCTGTGCAGTGATTCAGGTGAGTCTGCCTAGTTCCAGCAAAGGCTGATTGACTTTTCAGTTGGCTGGTTTTTTGTGCCGAGGATCTCTTTTTTTCAGTTCCCTCCATGAAAGAAACACCCTTTGGCTGCTTCTCATTAGTCATCTTAATCTTGTTAACTAAAATTTTTATGCCTATAGAAAATATTCATTTAGCCAGGTTCGGGTGGTTCAGCCTGTCATCCCGCGCCTTGGGAGGCTGAGGTGAGTGGACTGCCTGAGCCCGGGGGTTCGAGACCCGCCTGGGCAACTTGGCAAGACTTCATCTCTAAAATAAATCAAAAATTAGCCAGTGTGGTAATGCGTGCCTGTAGTTCCAGCTACTTGGAAGGCTGAGGCGGAAGGATCACCAGGGCCCAGCAGGTCGAGGCTGCGGTGGCCGGGAGCAGCCACTGCTCCAGTCTGGGCGACAGAGTGAGACTACTACCCAAAAAAAATAAAGAAAGAAAATATTCATTTATTGATACAAAAAGATTCTACCTATTGAAATCTCCTATTACCCAAATTAAGTATTCTTAATTATTTTAATTGCTTCTAATATATTGTGATTTTTACTTAGGTTCTCCATACATTAAAATATATATTCCAGTTGTTCCAAAATTCAGAGACTATTACTTAGCATCTGCTAGACTCTAAATAGTAAAGTATAAATCATAATGATCACTCCATTTATTCCAGGCAGCATATGTACAAACACTCCATAAAATTAAGCTAGTTTATCAATATTTTTAAAAATTATCCTGCAGCTACATCTTGGTCTTATTTGATAGCAAGACCGTCTCTCCACAACCTCCAATTCATTTTTATATTGAGCTTGTAATCCACCTACACTTTGAATTTTTTATGTAGTTATAGCTGTTTGATCACATCACCCATATTCCATACCAGTAAACTTTTGGGACTCAACTATACGGGGTCTGACAATTAAGCTCACGAACTTGACACCATGCACTTATATTAGCAGCACTGTATAAGCAACACAGTAAAGTTTCATAACCATGGTATATCAGTGTCTCACAGCTCTGTTCATGTTGTGACATGTGGCAGTGTCTTGCAGAGAAATGTTCATTATTGTTGTTGCATGCTTTTGTATGCCCTCGCAAAAATGTCAAAGCTTGAATTAGAGCAAAGAACAAATATTACATTTCTTGTTAAACTTAGCAAGAGTGGAAGTGAAATCAGGGACATGTTAGTCTGAGTTTATAAGGATGATGCCATGAAAAAAATGGCAGTGTACAAATGGATTAAATGTTTTTCTGAGGGAAGGGAAAGCATCACTGGTGAAAAGAAGTCAGGATAGTCAGTAACGGGCAGAACCGATGAAACTGCAAAATCTGTTGAATTGTGTGCCAAAATTGTTGGCTGATTGAGAAGCATAGCAGACCAAATAAACATTGATGGAGAAACAGAAAAATCTCAATGGAAAATCTTGGCATGAGAAATGAGAAAGGTGTGTGCAAGAATGGCCCCCAGGGAGCTTTTGCATCATGACAATGCATCAGTTCACACAGCACTGTCTGTGAGGGAGTTTTCAGCCAGTAAACAAATAACTGTATTGGAACACCCTCCCTACTCACTGATCTGACTCCCTATAACTTTTTCTTTACCAAAAAATAAAGGAAATATTGACAGGAAGACATTTTGGTGACATTCAGGACATCAAGGGTAATGTGATGACAGCTCTGATAATCATTCCAGAGAAAAAAGTTCCAAAATTGCTTTGACAGGTGAACTAGGTGTTGGCATTGGTGCTTAGTTTCCCAAGGGGAGCATTTTAAAGGTGACCATAGTGATATTCGGGAATGAGGTACGTAGCACTTTTTCTAGGATAAATATGCAAACTTAATTGTTGGACCTCATCAGATATAATTATCTCCAGTAGATTTTACTTCCATGTATTTATTTTTTGTTCCAGTTCATAAACAATCTATGCATATTTTGGCATCTAGTGTATCGCCCTTTCAACCTCTATCACTACCTGTTCTTATCCAAATTATTGATAGGAACTTAAATGACTCAGAGTTGGGCACTCCACTGAAGACTTCACCATGGTGCGGACAGGCACCAATTTTTGTTTTTGAGATTCCCGGAACTTTTCCATGGATTCTAGGGAGCTAAGTGAGATGCACTTTTAAAGAGGTGCTCTTTTTAGGTTCAGTCCAGTTACCTGTTATTTGACCACATCACTTAATTTTCTCAAAAGCACTCTATTATAATAGAAAATAAATAAAGAACAGGAAGGTTGGATTGTCATTGCTGGATAATAGAAGTTGGATAGAAGTTATATCTTCTATTTTTCGTGCTGGCTCTCTTTCTGCATGGTCTTCCAAGATTACATTTTTCAAAATAACTCACTCCTGCACTTTTGCTATTCAGGTATTTGAAGGAATTAAAGCAGAATGTATGTGCTTCCCAAACCTGGAAACACAAGAATTACATGGAGAAGATTTTAAAATAAACCAAAATCCTAGAATCCATCCCCCAAACATTCTGATGAAGGACATTCAGACAGAGGCCAAGAATCAGTATTTTTCGAAAGATCCCCAGTTAACCCTGACATGCATCTACTTCAAACTTCAGGTCATTACCACTGGGGACAAATGCCAAACAAAAGCCAATTTACTTGAAATGAGTATGTAGGTGAACTCTAAACTAGACTTCTTATTAGAATAGCAAGGGTCGTTTTTTAGATTAGACACAGATTTTCCAAAATGTTAGAGAATTTTCAGCAATGAGAGAATAAACATGATTACAGAAGGATTGCTAGCCGGAGTGTTGCCTCCTCTTTTCTACAACATGTTGTTTTTGTCTTTTCCTGTCCCATCTCAAACACATTTAAAAAAATTGAAATGAGTTAGATTAGGGAAACAGGATGCCATGGACTTCTTCCAATCTTCGCTTGTACTCATATGGTTACAGAGATTACCTAGTCATAATGACTTTTCATTTACAGACTTAGCCTTCTCTTTTCAGTTAACGTCATGTCATAAACCTTGTCCCCGTTACTACCTGATATTCATAAGCACAACTTTAATATTTCATAGCCAGGCTTGGTGGCTCAGCCTGTAATCCCACGCCTTGGGAGGCTGAAGTGAGTGGATTACCTGAGTCTGTGGGTTCAAGACCCACCTGGGCAACTTGGAGAGACCTCATCTCTCCAATAAATCAAAACTTAGCCAGGCATGGTAGCACGCGCTTTGTAGTTCCAGCTACTTGGAAAGCTGAGGCGGAGGGATCGCTGGAGCCCAGCAGGTAGAGGCTGCCGTGGCTGGGATCATGCTACTGCACTCCAGTCTGGGCGACAGAGTGAGACTCCAACTCAGAAAGAAATAAAAATATTTCATAACATTTCGTAAAACTATTTGTTTATAACTTACCTAATATGATAATATATCTCTGTATAGTTGTATATGATTTTATAATTTTCTGTCATTATAATTGTGAAAAGAAATGCTTCTGGAAGAGAAATTTTTTTCTTATTTTTAAAAACTATTTCCACATGCTTCCAGGAATGGTCAAAAGAGGAAGTTTTTTTCAGTTGTCACAGTAACTTTCCCAAAGGCTTGGGACCAAATCTTGCCACAAGAAAAGTATGAGTGTATGAATTTCACAAAAAGTTCATCAGAATAGATTTTATCCATATTTTTAATAATAGGATCATCTGGATCTTTTTCAAAGAACCATGGTAAAACATCATGTTTGTTGGGTTTGGTTTTGGTTTTGCTTATATTTTCCCAGTAATTGTATTAAGGCCAGTTAAGTAGCACATGTTCCGTTTCTAAGATATAAATGCATGGCTCTGTCATACAGAAAAGCTGTGAACAACTAGGATAGCCAAATTTATACATTTTGTTCAGCTTTTCTGTAGTAAAAAAAATCTCAATAGCTTATAACAATGATCATTTTTTTTCTTGCTCAGAAAAAATACTATGACACCAGTTTTTGAGAAAATGAATGCTTAAATGCAAGCTGTATGGAAAGGAATCAGAAGGAAACACTCTTATCTGTCTCCCCAAGCTGGGAGCTAGATCAGGTTTTATAAGCACAGGGTAATGAAGCATGATCTGATTGGATCTTGCAATGTGGCGATGCTGGAAGGCATGATCTGACTGGATTCTCACAGCAGGTGATACCAGGGCTCAATCTGATCAGATCCTGGACCTGCCATGTGGTCCACTTCTTAATTCAGGTCCCGCTCCTTGACCAGAGCACTTAGGTTCCCCCTGTGGTTGCAAGCTTGGTTCATCTGGGGCATGCTCAGGTTACTTGACTTTCAACTTGTGGGTGCGTGGCAACTAAAAAATAACTCACAACTGTGTTACATAAAAGTTTAACCAGATGGTCTAGCGTGGTTACAATGGGTGTGTAGGGCAGTTGTGGTGCAGCTCAGCCTGGTTATGTTCTAGGTGGGTGCACATATATTTTCATTCTAGGATCCAGGGTGAAGGGATTGTCCCCAAGTTGGACATGCTATTTTCATGTCAAAGGGAAGAAATGCAAGAGGCTAAGCCAAAACAAGCAGTTCATTTCAAAGCTTCTGTTTAGGATTGGCACACTGTCACTTTTTCTCATACCCCATTGGTCCAGGCATGTCACATGGCCAAGCCCAGTAATGAGTGGGAATATAGTCTGCCTACAGAGATATGCCTCTGCTTGCATGGGTGTGACGTGGCCTCTGATATTCCTCATGTGAAGTGAGAAGACAGTTGGGAATATCCCCGAAGCCTTCTTTGCTTACATGGCACTCATTCTGTGTATTTTTTCTGTCATATAATTTAACATTTTATTGACATTACTTATTGCGAAATGTATCTCCTCTTGTAGATGTCAACTTCCTCAAGGCCAGGGATGGTGCTTTACTCACATCTGTGCATCCCTTGCACCTAGGACACTGCACACACGTGCAGGTTCTCAAAACCCATATATTGAACTGAATGGTTTAGTCTACACTTCTTGAAAATGATCGACTTCAGTGTGCTTAGAACCAGAAAAAGGTAATACGAGTTAATATTTTCTAATATTACTCGACTCCCTTATGTGCCTTTTTTAATGTAAGAAAAGATTCCTACTCATATTTATTTTTATATCCACTTCAGGATTATGGAAGGGGAGCAGACTTTTCATTGGTATTAAGTGATATCATAAGGGGCATATTAGCACAACTCCCATTCAAAAGCCCAGTACACGTTCTGTTCAGCCTCACTCTCTCAATTCAATAGATGCTCTCTGGTCAAGCCGGGCTCTGCCTGGGAAGAGGATAAATGTAACAAGCTGACTCTTCTATGCTCGAAGAGAGAAATTAAAAGGTTGTCTGCCCCCAAAAGGACATTTTCTGTTGAAAATTTGATTTTAAAAGATTTGGAGTCCTGGTGTAGAGCCCTAAGTACACATTATCACCACTGAAAAGATGTCTGGAGATGGTTGGAAAGTCGGGAAGGAGAAGGAAAGTATGAAAACGCAATACAGATTCAAAATGGAAGCCTGGTAGTCAGGACCAGTGTATCCATTAGCCATAAAAGGGTCAGTGTCTACAGCTGATGACACTCAGAGCAGCTGGTGAAAGAGAAGGCAATTCTAGTATGTTCTAAAAGTCTGAGAAAAAAATGAAAATAATAGTATGTAATAACAAACACAGACTGGGATAGACTTGTCTCAGTGGTAAAATAGTCGTAAAATGTAATTTCAAATTGTTTTCATGAAGAAAGGGGCCACGAAAGCAAAGATGCCTAATGGCTGCAAAAGACATTGGCCTAAGCAGAGGCCACGCAGTTGTGGGCTCGGCCTCACACTCAGGGCTGTGAGTAGAAGGAGTTTTATTTTTCCCAGCACTGTTTAGTTTTTTCTTTTTTTTGAGTCTGAGTCTCACTCTGTCGACCAGGCTGGTATGCAGTGGCACCTTCACGGACACCCTAGCCTCGATCTGCTGGGCTCTGGCAATCTTTCTGCCTCAGCCTTTCAAGTAGTCAGAACTACAGATTTGTGCATATATATATTTGAACGTACCTGCAGAGGGTACCAAAAAATGTATACACTTTTTTTTTTTTGAGTTGGAGTCTCACTCTGTCGCCCAGACTGGAGGGCAGTGGCTGCTCCCGGCCACTGCAGCCTCGCCTGCTGGGCTCCGGCGATCCTTCCGCCTCAGCCTTCCGAGTAGCCGGAATTACGGGCGCGCGCTACCACGCCCGGCTGATTTTTTTGATTTATTGTAGAGATGAGGTCTCGCTGCCCGGGTGGGTCTTGAACCCACGGGCTCAGGCAATCCACTCACCTCAGCCTCCCAAAGGCGCGGGATTACAGGCTGAGCCACCGAGCCCAGCTTACACATTTTAAGAAAGGAAAAATCTGTATTAAAATTGCAATACACAATAAGATGAATACACGTCACATTGACTTCTGCAATTACAAGAGGTGCTCAAAGCGGTTACCATCAGCGTCCAGACACTTCTGATTACAGCCAACATCTCTTAACATCTCTTAGAACGTGTGTACATTTTTGGCGCCCCAATGTATTCAGTTCAATAAATATTTATTGAGTACTTACAATGTGTTGGGCATTTTTCTTGCCACCAAGAATGCATCGGTTAATAAAGAAAATAAAACCCTCGATGGGCTTTGTTCTCTGGGCCGGTACCCAATGTGTGGTCTCTGAATCAGCTGATGGCTTTGTTCTTGTAACTTAAAATGAATTGTGTCCTCATGATGGCATCATGCTCTCGTACGTTCATTAAGAAGAACGGCTGTCTAAGGAAGATACTTCAACAATGGATGTGTGTATTCACACCTTCACTCACCCCCGCCCCTGCCCACCCTCACTTCCATGTTGCACTTTTGAGAATGTGGGTGGGTGGGGAGTGAAAGAGAAAGACAGCACTGGGGTGTTGTGGCAGAGGGGAGAAACAGTGGTGAGAAAGGGAAGGGAGAGGGGGAGAAA
Organism: Carlito syrichta; assembly: GCF_000164805.1. NCBI lineage: Eukaryota > Metazoa > Chordata > Mammalia > Primates > Tarsiidae > Carlito > Carlito syrichta. Next base: position 371,788 of record NW_007258372.1, on the reverse strand, counting down.
GAAAGCAAAGGGAGGAAGGAGAGGTAGGGAGAGGAAAGAAGCATGAGGGAAGAAGAATAGACAGGAGACAGGCACGCAATGCTGTGTACCAGGATCGTCCAACCTTTTGGCATTCCTGGGCCGCACTGGGTAAAGAAGAATTGTCTTGGGCTGCACATACGTTATGTAACATAGCTAGTGTATAAGACTTCTTTTTAAATATTTTTTCTTATAAAGTCCTCAAAAGTAAGAATAATAAAAAACTAGTGGGAAACTTGACCTTGTTTTTTAAATCGAATCTATCGATGTCTGGCTCGATGGAAGTGATTACAATTCTTAGTGCGTTCTCAAGGTGCTCGCCAGAAGGATTTGTTCCGCTTTTGCTCTTCACGTGCTTTGTCATTGAAAATAGCTGCTCACAAATGTACGTGCTGCCCAAAAGCCATGTCATACGTAAGGTATGATTGTGAACTTCAAAAAGGGAACTACATATCGGGTCATGAAGAAAATAAATGGTAAAAAACACGTCAAAAGATTGTGTGGGACCACATTCCTGGCTGTCCTGGGCCATGGGTGGTCATGCCTGTTGTATACAGGGACAGATGGCAAGGATTGAGTGGTATAGAGTCATTTTACTACAGTTGTCTTTTTTAGAGGAAAATATATAATGAAATGCACACATTAGTTATGCAAATGTGTAAGTACTTTCTATCTTGACATTTTACTATGGAAATTTGCTAATATATTAAAATTTTAAAAATTTACAGTGATTACCCATGTACCAATCACACAAATTCTACCATCATATTTTACTATCTTTGTCCGATGGTATATCTCTTCATCTCTCCATCCCTATCACAGTCCATTCATTCACCTTATTTTTCATTTTTATTTTTAAGTCAGAGTCACTCTGTTGCCCAGGCTAGAGTGCAGTGGCATGATTACAGTCACTGCAGCCTCCACATGATGGGTGCAGGTGATCCTTCCACCTCAGCCTTCCAAGTAACTGGAACGACAGGTGTGCACCACCGCACCCTGCTAATTTTTAAAATTTTACTGCAGAGATGAGATCTCACCAAGTTGCCCAGGCTGGTCTCAAACCTCTGGGCTCAGGCAACCTTCTCACCTCTGTCTCCCAAAGTCCTGGGATTACTGGCATGAGCCCCTGCGCCTGGCTCCACCTTATTTTTGGATGCATTTCAAAATACTCTGCAGGTTTCAAGGAGATAAGTAACCTAGATTGTTTTGCATTAGCTATTCCAAATCAACCAAGAATAAATGGCTCTTTATTCCAGTAAATTTACTAAATAATTTTTTAAAAATTAGCCATAATGTAGGACAAAATTATGAACTTCACAGCAACTTGGATGGACTTGGAGTCTATAATACTCAGTGTTCTATCCCAGAAACAACGCACTGAGTGCCACATATTCTCTCCCATAAGTGGACCCTGAACAGTTATCATAATACTATAAGAAAGGGATTGGCAGTTGTGGGAAACTGCCAAGGGAGGGAGAGGGACACACTTCATCAGTGAAGGTACCTGAACTCAAACCAGGTGGAGTGGGGACAAAAGTGAGGCCCAAATTTTACCTGTGCAATGATCACTTGTATAACAAACCCTGAATTGAACCCCCCATTTTTAAAATAAATATTTTTTTAAAAGAAAAACAATAACTTATACATGTTTCTTGTAACCTTAAAAGAACTATATATTTATTATTTTTTTTAGCTGGTGTCACTTTGTCGCCCAGACTGATGTGCAGTAGCATGCTCACGGCCACCCCAGTGGTGACCTGAAGGGCTCTCGCAACCCTTCCGCCTCCGCCTTTCAAGCAGCCAGAGCTACAGGTGCGTGCTACCACGCCCGGCTGATTTTTGATTGATTGTAGAGATGAGGTCTCGCCAAGTTGCTCAGGCGGGTCTCGAACCCGCGGACTCAGGCAGTCCACTCACCTCGGCCTCCCAAAGTGCTGGAATTACAGGCTGAGCCACTGAGTCCAGCCTGATGCCATTTTTTTTTTTTTTTTTTGGTTTTTTTTTTTTTTGAGTTGGAGTCTCACTCTGCCACCCAGACTGGAGTGCAGTGGCCGCTCCCAGCCACCACAGCCTCCACCTGCTGGGCTCCGGCGATCCTTCCGCCTCAGCCTTCCAAGTAGCCGGAATTACAGGCACGTGCTACCATGCCCGGCTGATTTTTTGATTTATTGTAGAGATGAGGTCTCACTGCCCAGGCGGGTCTCGAACCGCGGGCTCAGCAATCCACTCACCTCAGCCTCCCAAAGGCGCGGGATTACGGGCTGAGCCACCGAGCGTGGCTTGCCTGATGCCATTTTTAATCAGTCCTTTCTCAATAACTGTTTATACAAATATAACTGTTTATATATACAAATATATATATTTTTCTTCATGGGAAAAATTGCAATAAAACAAATTCTATATTTTGACTAGCTGTATAAAACTGGTATGTGTATATAAAATTCTGGGTCTTTGGGAGGATCATTACTGAAATCTGTAGAATATAGTTTAATTAATTATTTTATTTATTCCTTCATTAGTTAAAGCATTTAACTATCTACTACATGCCAGATATCATACTATGTAAGGAATACAAAAATACATACTACACAGTTTTGGCCCTGAAGAAGCAAAATTCATAAATAACACTCTATATAACATGAATGACCATAGGTCTTGGCTTGCTTGAGTCACTAACAGTTTATTCCTGTTTTCTCATTTGCTTATTTATACTTTTCCTCATACTTTTAAAATTACCCTTGTTTGGACAATATATGATTATTATATTTGAACTTAACTCAATTTTCTAAATGAAGCTTGAATATGAAGTTTTAGCAGTATAAAAGAAGTGATTATAGTAGTTTAGTTTATCAACTGAGTTAGGAATTCATGAATATGATTTTGTATAGACATAGATAATGTGTGAATTTGGAATTTTTCTCTCACATTGTATTAACCAAATTGTATTTAAACTCTCCACAATTATATTTAACATTTGTATTTTTGTATTCTGTAGAGTTTTTTTTTCCTGTCATCTAGTATAACTTTTCAGACTGTATTATATTTACTTACATATAAATTATTTGAGATATACCTTTTCGGAGAAGGGAATTTATGCATGAGGTAGAAATTTTAGCCTTTCATATAACACAAGAACAATTTCCTCCCGTTAATTATGTAGATGTATATTTGTGACCTCCATGCAACCAATTATTTTAATGGTATTTGTTTAAGGCTTTGGTTTTTTTTGGGGGGGGTTCAACTTTCGATATTTACAGTTGCAAAATCTTACCCTCAGGAGTACTTACAAATTCAGAGTTAAATTTATCTTTTTATCACCCCAATCAGATGATATATAAAGACCCCAAATTTTCATCCATGGAGGTGTTTCAAACTTATGTGCCCTCACCAAAATAATACTTTCTCAATTAAGTTATATAACCGGGTGCTACCCACCAGCGACAACCTTGCAAGTGACACTTTCTTTACTGGAGGATTAATTTATGAAGTCACCTGGTCAATTATTTGGACATATACGAAAATTAAACCAAATGAACTTTGGGGGAAGAATAATAGAAAGTACTCAGTCTTAACATATGTTCTACAGGAAAAAGAGGAAAGAAGAGGAGGGTGTTCCAACAACAAAAACAAAAAGGAAAAATAGGGAAGTCAGGAAGGAGAGACTTTTTGAGAAAAGGCTCATGAGCTCGTCATTGAATACATTTCTGGGAGTGCATGCGGCCAGGGCATTTGGGGCCAAGAGCAGGAAGGGCAGATATGGTAACTCTTGCCCACATTACAGAGATAGTAAATGGAAGGCCCACCTGAGCCCGTGAGTTCGAGACCCACCCAGGCAACTTGGGGAGACCTCGTCTCTACAATAAATAAAAATTTAAAAAAATAGCCGGGCATGATAGCACATGCCTGTAGTTGGAAGGCTGAGGCGGAAGGATCCCCGGAGCCCAGCAGGTCAAGGTGGCAGTGGCCGGGAGCGTGCCATTGCACTCTAGCCTGGGCGACAGAGTGAGACTCCAACACACACACACACACACACACACACACACACACACACACACACAAAAGAAAATGGAAGACCCAGAGACATGACAAGTGTTTTGTTCCCTGGAGATTTCAATGCAATAAGGATTTTCCAAGTAGTGAAATCTTCAGTCCTTTCTTTACCTGTGAAATCCACTGATAAAAATAGATGAGAACGGAAACAAAACGATTCTTTTGAAATGTACCTTTTTAAAATTCGCTATGTGAGGCAAACCTATGTAAGTAATCGGGCACTTCTCTCCTGCTCTCTCTGCCACGGCTCTACTCTCTGTTAGATAGGCTGGTTTGTGTTGGCCGGGAAAGAGGAAGGCTTGATCTGGGAGGAATGGGCTGGAGGATGAATATTGAAGGGTGGAATGGTGGCATGTTACCTCCTGACAACATCTGAGGCAGCTAAGCCCGAGCCACTCCGTGAGACTTTAGGAACAAGCAAAGCGTCTTGAGGCCAGGTGAAGAAGGGTCCCAGTGAAGCAGGCGGCCGCCCTACCTGTCAGCAACACACCTGTGGCATGAGGCAGGCGGCGGGGAGGCAGCCCATCCCTGGAGGCAGCCCCCCGGGATGATTGCTGGTGTTTTCCTCACTGGGAGTGGCCGCTGTGCACCCCATTTCATCCTTTGCAAGAAGCATGTGCAGACAAATTGGAGCAGCCAGAGGAGAGAACAAGGTGTGTGCCTGTGGAAAGCACGGCAAACCAGGGGAACGATATTCCCCTCGGGGATGCTTTGAGCAGAGCCATTTTCTTATAAGGAAGCTGGACACCAAGGTTGTTTGTTTTCTTCACGTGATCTTTGAAAAAAAACATCTCTTTTCCTTGCCCTTTGTTCTGCAAATATTGATTTTTCGAGCCTATTTTCTACTTTATTTACCAATCATGAGCGCCTAATTCATGATGAACAATAATCGAGGCAATGCTTCTGGCCTCCATATGCTGAGTAGCTGACATGCTGCAGCCAGTAAGGACAGTCGTCAAGATTATGCCAGAGCTGTGGCATCCGTTACTTGTATGCGCCTTGCCATCACTTTTATCTGTATCCCGGGAAAAGACCTCACTGCGTTCCAAGATGTGCTTTTCATTATGCCAGCGAGGCAGGGCAAAGCACAGACCACCCAAAGCAGGCCATAAACATGGGCACTGGCACCCCTCCCTCAGACAGGAGACGAGTCTTGGGTAGTAGTTGTCATGAGACGTTTTGCTGCTAAGGTTGAAGAAATTCGTCTTTCTTGTAGAACAACCACCAAGATGAAGGGTTTTGATCCAACAGCTCTAAGTCTGTCACTAAGAGGAATGAACATCCCAGGGAAGTCCTGATGGGGAAGTCTAAAACTCAGTAACCAGAGTGACACAGAAGGAAAGAGACTATTTTATTTTATTTTTTTGAGTTGGAGTCTCACTTTGTCACCCAGGCTGGCATGCAGTGGCACACTCACAGTCACTCCAGCATCGACCTGTTGGGCTCTGGAGATCTGTCCGACTCAGCCTTCCAAGTAGCCGGAGCTACAGGCACACACTACCATGCCCGGCTAATTTTTTTTTATTTTATTGTAGAGATGAGGTCTCGCCAAGTTGCCCGGGCTGGTCTCGAACTCGCAGGCTCAGGCCATCCACTCGCCTCAGCCACCCAAAGTGCTGGATGACAGGCTAAGCCACCAAGCCCGGCCGGAAAGAGACTATTACTTTGGCTACACCAGGCAAAGAGCATCCTCTCCAGTCTCAGGGAGAGGACAGAGGTGGAGAGCCCTACCACATGTGATGTGCTACATCGAAAATAATGAGCTACATAGACTTATTATTTGCTTTCCATTACATTTATAGAATCCTGAATTAACAAAGCGACCAATCTTTTCAAGCTTTATTTTAGCTAAATGACTGGACCTTATAGACACCCCTTATTGAAGTAAAGATGTTGCAGTATAGATGAGGCAGACCAGATGTTCAGAAAGATTTTACCTTATTGGAGACTGGGAGCTGCAGGTGACACCTTTCTCTCATCAATGAAAGAAGAAGGGACTGTGTTCTGAAGCCACGAAGCATGGAATGACCTTTTCCTCCCTGTTTGCTCCCCGACATTCTTCCTCTCTCTCTGAAGGAGTTGTAGATATTAGTGTACAGTGTTAGAAACATAACTCTGTATTTATGACTCATCTGATTTGTCTGTTGGCCACGTGTCCTGCTGAGCTTGTGGGAGACAGATGGTTGCCTTTGCCCCTTTCCAAAATCGTGCTACGGTTTCCCTGACTACATGCTGGGGAGGGGTATGCTGTGAACTCTCTGGTTCTTGTCTCATTGTCCTGATGCATGAGGTACTTCTGTCCAAAAAGTACTTTCTGCTGCTTGTAAAGAATAGAAATCTTTGGCGATGCTGCCTATTTCATGGGTGTCCAAATGTACCATACACCCACTAGATTGTGGGTGTCCTCCCCCAAGAATGCTGCTAGAAAGCCAGGTGGAGAGTGAACCCACTACAGGCCACATTCTCTCTCCCCATCTCTTCTAATCTCAAGAGGGTCTCATTCTAGTCAACCAATGGGGTTGAGCAGAGAAGCAACACCCCTTTTCCAAAGCATTCTGTCCATTTGTTTACCTGTCTTTCTTCTTTTTCTTTTTCGAGTTGGAGTGTCACTCTGTCACCCAGACTGGAGTGCAGTGACCGCTCCTGGCCACCACAGCCTCGACCTGCTGGGCTCCAGCGATCCTTCTGCCTCAGCCTTCCAAATAGCTGGAACTACAGGCGCGCACTACCACACCCAGTTAATTTTTGATATGTTGTAGAGATGAGGTCTGGCCAAGTTGCCCAGGCGGGTCTCAAACCCGCAGGCTCAGGCAGTCCACTCACCTCGGCCTCCCAAAGCCTGGGATTACAGGCTGGGCCGCTGAGCCCGGCTATCTGTACAGAAGCCAAAACAGACAGGGCTTTCGGTTTTCTCCCTTAACCCTACCTTCCCCAATGTAACAAACACAGAGCCAGCCACAAGCTGAAATCTGGAAAAGAGAAAGGGAAAATTTTAGAGAGGCAAAAACAACATGTAAGTCGATGTCTTAAAATATGTTCCACTTGCAATTTTTGGCCTAGGTAATTATTTGTGATGGCAGGTTTCTAGGCGATTCCTCCTGTTGTATTTCATGGCTTGATGGGTGGCCAGGCAAGGCCTGCAAAACCAGACCCAGAAAATATAGAGAACTATGGAATGGACCTGCCCACGCCCTCAATCTGGACGTGGTGCAGGAACATGGTGGAAAGAGCAGCGCATGCTTCCCGCTGGTGTGACGGTGCAAAGCACACGGACGGGTACCACGGTAGAGAAATCCGCTTTCAAATGCTTTTACACCTACCAGGGTTATTTGACTTTGGGTAAGTCGCTTCTTTATGGTTTTCACAATTCGGACAGCAATCTCCTTGAAAGCAAGGATCACGTTTTGTTTTGTTTTGTTTTGTTTATATTCTCCAAGCTGAGGCATGCAGTATGTGTGGAATGGATGGACATGTTTTAACATTGCACAACTTGCTTTCTTTTTTTTTATTTTGAAGACGTGGGGTACAATTCAGGATTAAGTACATAATGGTCATCATACAGATGAAGTTTGGGCCTGCCACGGATCCTCACTTTGCCTGATTTGGGATCCGTTACCCTTATTGATGTTATGTTCCCCTCGCCTTCCTGGTCAGGCAATCCCTTTCTTGTAGTATTATGATGGGTTTTCTTATTGGTACTGAGTGAGATCAGCTGCTGCTGAGACGATTCAGTGACACTCCACCTGTAAATAAGCCTGGTGAGCCCTGAAAAAGCAGGCATTTTGTGGGGGACCCTTTCTTTCCTCCCTTCCTCTGTCCCTCTGTTGACTAACACATAGATTGCCGTTGACATCACCAACAACAGGAGCACAGACAGAAGTTGAGTGTCCGACCTGCGTGATACTGGGCTGCGGACTCCGTCAATAGTTCTGCAGTAAAGAGCACCCTGGGCCCAGTCCCTCCACCACACCTCCATCAGCTGTCACCACCCTGGCCCAGGTAAATGAGTTGCTTCTCTCCCTCTTCAGAACAAGGCAGGGCTGCTCCGTCATGGACCTGATCGTTCTCTCACTAGGGTTTCTGATCATCCTTCCGAATCGTTTTTTTCTCAGACTAAAGTGTTGATGTTTATAGTTCCTCGGTTTTCAAAAACTCCCTCAAGTAACGATAGTCTCCAAAAATCATTCTATGTGACTTGCCAAGTATAAGTTCACATTTCATTTGATTATAGCAGCTGAATCCCTGAAGAGGTGAAGCATTGAGTAGGTAATGCTCATTTCTATACCTTTGAGCGGTGATTTTAAACTTTATTTCAGAAACAAATCCCACCTTGCCCACAGATAATTGCTAAATATAATTATTTTAATCTAAGGTCATGTTTATTAATATAATCCAAAATCATAATACTTTATTATACAGTCAATGCAAATATGAATTTCTGTGATGACTACAAATCTTTGGAGTTATAATGCTAGTTTTACCATGTTTATCTCAGTCTCAGCAACTTATTTATTTCTTCATTTCACTGGGCTCAAAGCAGGGAAAGCTTCTGATTCTCACAGGTAAGTCATTTCAAATGATACTAGTTATGTCTCTGTACTTATTTTGTAATCATAGATACTCTTCAAATAGTTGAAAAATTGGAGAAACCGGTCTGAGATCTGCATACAAACCAGTTTAAATGGCTTAATAAACTAACATGGTTGGCATTTTATACCCTTCAGAGGAAATGTCCACTACAGTTGTATAGAATTGTGAAAAGGTACTTAATCTAGAACTGGTATCAAATATTAAAAATAGTTTTCTTACAAAATTTTTGGAGACAAATTATACCTAGAGTCACTTTAAAACTCGTTGCTTGAAATATTCAGTATTATTTGTTTCAAGTTATTAAGTTAAAAACAGTTTTAGAAAAAAAAACCTTCAATCGTCTTTGCTAGGTCTTGTTATGGTCACACAGATACCATGCAGTTGCAATGATAATAATAACCACCTCTGTCACAATTATTTTACATTGATAGTCTCCTTTGGCCCTAATGAAAACATGGTAAGATAATCGTGGTGTTATTTCCAATCTACATTTGAAGCTAGAATTATTCAATTGCCCCAACCTAAACTACCAGTTTCAAACTAGAGATTCGAACACAGGTCTGACGCCCCCGAAGCCCTCAGTCACTGTCTCAGGGGCCCAGGACTGCAGTGCTGGGGCCGCCTGTGTCCTGGCAGGATGGCTGTCTGCATCCACTGCACACAGGGTCTCTGATGGCCTGTTTATTCCTTTGCCTATTAGAAACAAACCGTTCGTATTCATGAGTTTGAGAATATGGTAAACATTTTAGTCATGTCAATCTTTTTCTGGGAGAATGTACTATTCTTTTATTTGAAGGGATACCCAGACAATCTCAAAGCGGTAGACACACCTCCTGCCGGCATCTGGCTGGGCTGCCTCCAGGTTTACAGAGGGAAAAGCAACTTTCCATCATCAATGGAGAGCAAGAAGGAGAATGGGTAGAGAAGGACCTTTTTCTTTCTTTTTTTACTACGAAAGCAGCAGCGTCTAGTAAACACTAATTCCTTACCCATTTTTATCCTTTATGCTTCCAGTGCTTTTTGAACAAAATGTAAGATGGCCTGAGTGATCTTTGCCTGTGGCCTTCAGCAATTTAGGGACTGGGAAAGTTTCACCTGGTAGTGTAGAGGTCAAGATTCGAACCCCGGCAACTGGGTTCTGAAGTTCGCCTCCTTAACCTCTCGGCTCAACCGTCTTCCGTGATGACAAGTGTAGCATTTCTAAGAACACTTATTTCTTAAGAATTGTCAACTCTTAGGACTATTAAATGCACCCACATTTCCTGGCACTCGGGGCGTCCATGCAGAGGCTGGGAGGCCACTAGTTGAAATGTCATAAGATGTCAGGAAGTTGGATCTTTAGATATAATTCTAATGCAGTGTTTAATACTGGGATCTTTGCCTGTCGTATTTTTCTTGAATGTGGTCTGGAATTCTCTCTTGTGAGAATGGCTATAAACTCTTGTCTTGTCCTGATGGGGCTCCAGGGGACATTTGCAGTGCGCCATTCAGGACAGTTCCTTGTCCTGATGGATGGCCGAATGGCTAAGTGTCTGACGTGTGATCAGGTGTCTCTCTCACAGAAAACATGTTTGCACTGGCAGATGACCTTGTGTTTCTTGTCTGACCTGGTTCAGTTTATTCCTACTAAGATCACTACCCTCCAGGAGCGCCCTGATGGGGAGGAGAGTTAAGTTTGGTGAGATGAGACACAGAGAAGGCAGCTCAGTAAAATACATGATGTTACAGAAGCAGATACAACCTACAGATCCCAGAGGCAAGAGGGTGGTATGTTTCACGGGGTCAACAGAAAGAAGGGGGTCATCTGGACACACACTCAAGGTACCCATGACAGGGATGGCGGGGGGAGAAAGACAGATGGAGGGAAAGGAAGAGGGAGAGAGAGACGCATATCTGTGCAGTCCATGTAGGGTGTGAGTGTCAGTTGGGTGAGTCAAGTAGGCTGTATCTAGCTGTCCCTCAGGGAGGGTGTCACCAGGAGATGGTCATATAAGGCGAATAATCTGGATCAATATCACTAAAGAACTGGAAAAAGTGGAGAGCCATAGACTGTGTGCAGGGTGACTAACTGCTGCTTCTGGTACAGGAAATTCCAGTTTAATTTCAAAATCAGGGCTGAGGCAACATGAAATGATAGGAATTCACTAACTACCCCATTAAAGACTTTAAATGTGATTGGCGTAAAGAGTGCGTAGTCCCCAAATAGTATGTAAAATGCATGTGGAATTGTGATTTTCTAGGATGAAAAGTTGTATCTTTTTTATTATATGCATAACTCCAAAGAGCTTAAAGATCACCTTATGCAAATGGATTCTTTGACTGTAAATACATCAAACTCCAAGGATAATCTATTGTTTGAATTATTAGCAACAATAACACTTGGGAAAGATTATCAATTAAGTGGGCTAGGATCTGAAACATCACTAAAGCAACAGATAAATTATACACCTTTCTGTCACTATCTATCTGTCTATCTATCATCTACTATCTGTATCTATTATCTTCTATCAATATATAGTATCTTTTGTTTTATGATGGTTATAATTCACAAGTGCTTTTTCCATTTATTGTCTCATTTAATGCAATGCCAACCCTGAGAGTTGGTTCGTATTATTATAATTTTTATGAATAAGGAAACAGGTTTGGGGCCATGCCCAACTCACGTGACCATTAGGGAGAAGAGCTAGGACTCAAAACCAAGTCTATTAACAACCAATCCCAACAACCAATTCAACACTGACATGATTCATCTTTTTACTTCTTAACTGATTTTGTGATAGTTTTATGGAGGAAAAATGGACAAACAAAAAACTGCATATATGTCAAGTATCCAATTTGATTTGTTTTGTCATTTACAGAGATCTGTGAAACCATCACAGTCAAGGTACTGAACACAGACTTGATTCAACCCAAAGGTATCTTCATTGCCAGGCAACCACTGGTCTGTGTTCTGTGACTATACATTGGTTTGCATTTTCTGGGGTTTTAAATAAATGGAATCATACAGTATATGCTTTTTGTGTCATCTTTCACTCACCATAATTACCTTGAAATTCATCAATGGCATTGCTTATCTGAATATTTCATTCCTTTTTAATGCTGAGTAATATTCTATTTGATGAATATACCACCACTAGCTTATCTATTCTCCTGTCAATGGACACTTGGGTTGATACCAGTGTTTGGCTGTTACAAATAAAGCTTCTGTGAGCATTCATGTGCAAGTGTTTGCATGCAGATATGCTTTCCTTCCTCTTGGGTAAATACCTGGGAGTGGAAAGACTGGATCACATGGTAGGAGCATAATCAGTCTTCTTCATTGTAGCCATGAGAGGTGGTATCTCATGGTGTCTTGACTTGCTCTTGTGAATAATGATGTTGAGCATCCTTTATGTGTTGACTTTCTGTATCCTTTTTGGTACTTCTCTAATTTTTACCCATTGCCTGATTCAGTTGTTTGTTTTCTCATTTTTTATTGGCTTTTAAGTGTCCTTCATAGATTCTAAACCCAAGTTCTTTATCAGATACATAATCAGCAAGTATTTTCCACCAATTCGTGGTTTCTCCTTTTATCCTTTTGAAGAACAGATGTTTTAAATTTTGACAAATTCTAATTTTATTATTTTTATTTTATTGATTATATTGTTGGTGCTGTATCTAAGACATATTTGCCTGATCCAAGGTCACAAAGATTTTCTCCTTTGTTTTCATCCAGAAGTTTTATAGTTTATGTTTTACATTTAGGACTATGTGTATATTTTGAGCTAATTTTTGCATTTGATACAAGTTGCGTATCAAAATTTAACTTTTTTACATATGATATCTAAATATCTCCAAACCACTGTGGAAAAGATGATCCTTTCTGCACTTAATTGCTTTCACATCCCCGTTGAAAATCATAGTCAATATAGGTGTATTTCTGGATTCTTAATTTTAAATTCCATGGATCTTTTTCTCTATCTTTATGTCAATATCGCACTCTCTTGATTATTGGAACTTACAGTAAGTACTGAAAATATGTGGCATTCTTTTTTTGAAGTTATTTTGACTATAGCAAATTCTTTGCCTTTCTGTATATATTTTACAATCAGATTTTAATTTCTACACACTTTTTAGTCTGTTGGCATTTTGATTGGGATTATGTTGAACTTATAGACCAATTTGGGGAAAAGTGACAAATAAACCACATGGAAGCAATTTTAATTTGCTCTTTTGTTTGTTTGTTTACTGAATTGGCTGTAGATGTTGTGTACTGATTTGGCTGTGTGACATTGTCTAGAAGTGGTGAAAGGAGACATCTTTTTCTGTTCCTGATCGTGGGGGTGGGGGAATAGCATTCAGGTTTTCGCCATTAAGGTATTTCTGTCTTGCAGACTTAGCTCTTTCCTAGTCCTTTAGCTAGAGAGAGTAAAAGTTTTTCTTGAGGTTTTTAATGTCTGTATCTCTTGTCGTTTCTAGGTTGCTGGCTTCTTCTAAACCAGAGGAAGTCAGCACCAGTGAGAAACCCAAACTTCACCTGCACATACACTACTTTATGTACCTAATCCTGACTTATACCACGCATCTCTATTATAAAATAAAGTTATTTTAAAAAGAAAATTATTATCACCTGGGATATATGAAGCCAAGAGAAAAACTGGGAAACTCACCATCCTGTCATTCCTTTAGTTTCAAGATCCCAGCATGCCTTCCTTTCTCTACCTTTCAAGGTTGTCTTACGTTTCTTTTATACATGATGGCCAGTGTTTTTAGCAGTCCTTGGTGGGTCAGGAAAATAACATCTATTCCATTTTTCCAGAAGCAGAAATTCCATTCAGTTGTCTTTTAAAGAGATTTGAATAGGTTAGGTGTGGTGACTCACTCCGGTAATCCTAGCACCGCAGTAAGGCCAAGGCGGGAGGATTGCCTGATTCCGGGAGTTTACAATCAGCCTAAGCAGCATAGCAAAACCTCATCTCTACAAAAACATTTTTTTTTTAAATTAACTGAGTGTGGTAGCATGCACCTGTAGTCCCACCTACTCCAGAGGCTGAGGAAGTAGGATCACCTGAGAGATTTGAATACTAAGAAATAATGATATATTTACTTATTTACTGATCATTTCTCTGTATTTTTTTTTCTTTGTGTAGATACATATTTTCATTGGGTTTCATTCTTTTTCTCCCTAAAAGACGTCCCTTGACATTTCTCATAGTGTGGGTTGGCTGGTAATAAATTCTTTTGACTTTCCAAGTCAAAAACGTATTTATTTTACTTTAGTTTTTGAAGATATTTTTTTGAAGAGTATAGAAGTCTTATTTTAAAGTTTTGCTTGATTACTTTAAACAGATTGCTCCAGTGTTTGCTTTCTTGCATTTTTAACGAGAAATTTGCTGTTATTCATATTTTCTATTCTTTTCTATAAACAGGTCTTTAAAAAAATAATCCCTGGCTGCTTTTCAGATTTTCTCCTGATCACTAGTTTTGAGAAATTTGATTATGATGTACTTGGGTGTAGTGCTTCTCATATTTGGTATTTTGGGGGTTCGTGGAATTTCTTATAATTTTCTTTTTTAAATAACTTTATTTTATAATAGAGATGTGGGTACAAGTCAGGATTTGGTACATAAAGTAGTGTATGTGCAGGTGAAGTTTGGACTCCTCACTGGTGCTGACTTTCCCTGGTTTAGGACCAGGTACCCTTTGTGTTGTTCCCTGACCCCTCCCCTAGCAAAGTCCAGTGATCGCCGATCCCTCCCTTGTGCGCTGGTGTGACTGATGTTCAGGTCCCACTTATGAGTGAGAATATGCGGTACTCGGTTCTTGGTTTCTGTGATCGATCACTAAGGATGATGGTCTCCAATTCCATTCAGTTTGCTGCAGAGTCCATTATTTTGTCCTTCTTTATGGCTACGTCATATTCCATCATATATATGTACCATGTTTTCTTTTTCCAGTTCACTTTTGATGCGCAGTAGGGTTGGTTCCATGTTTTTGCTATTGTGAAAAGTGCATCAATAAATATGCGTGTGCAGGCAACATTTTTATAGAATGATTTATGTTCCTCCAGGTATATTCCAAGGAGGGAGATTGCTGGATCACATGGAAGGTCAATTTCTTGTTGCTTTAGATATCACCGCACTGTTTTTCATAGAGGTTGGACTAGCTTGCCCTCCCACCAGCAGTGTCAAAGTGTCCCCTTTTCTCTGCACCCACACCAGCATCTGTTGTTTTTTGATTTATTAATGATGGCCATCCTTATTGGAGTTAGGTGGTATCTCAATGTGATCATATTTTCAAATATTGTTTTCTGCTCATCCTTTCCCTTCAAGGGTTAGCAATTATATAATGCTGGGCTGCTGGAAGTCTTCCTCACTGTGCTCTTTTTTTTTTTTTTCTTTTAAAATGTATTTATTATTTAGAAACGAAGATCTCGCTATGTTGCCTAGGCTGGTCTCAAACTCCCGGCCGGGCCCAAATGATCCTCCCACCTTGGCCTCCCAAATATTTTTTTCTTTCTCTGTTTACTTTTTAAAACGTCTGTTTCTATTTCTTCAATTTCATTAATCCATTTATCTATACAATGTCTGATCTGTCATTATTCCCATCCTGTTTTTTTTTTTAATTTTCAGATATCGCAGTTTTCAATCCTAGAAACTGAGTTTGTTATTTTTATATTTTCCATGTCACTGCTTAACTTCTTGAGCATATGGAGTACATTTATAAGGACTCATTTAATATCCTTGCCTATCGCTTTTGACATCTATGCCAATTCTGGGTTGTTTAGATTGATTGATTTTTCTTTTCCTCATGATTTGTATTTTTCTTATTTCTTTGCATTTCTGCACATTTTAATTGGATTTGAACGGGATACCTGACATTGTAATTTTTACCTTTTCTGGTGCCGGATATTTTTTGTGTTGCTATAAATAGTCAAGGTTAGCTCTGGGTGCAGTTAAGTTACTTGGAAGCAGGCTGATCTTTTTAGGGACTTGCTTTTGAAATATTTTGGTGGGCTCAGAGCAGTGATGTATTTAGCGCTAATTATGCCCACACAAAGGCAAGACATTTCTGGTATCTACCCAGAAATAGGGAGGCTTTGTAGTCTGACTGATGGGGAAAGGCAACATCCTTGTCCTGTATAAGTACTCAGAGAATGGTTGCTTCTAAAACTTCTGGATGTTTCTTCCATTACCTTGAGTAGTTTTCTAACATTTGTGAGTTTGTTAATAGTCTTCCAGTTGCTCAAGGAGACCCTATGGAAACCTTTGTGCAGCTTTCTCCTTTTCAGTCCCTTGTTTTGCCAGTTTCAGCTACCTTGGCACCTCTGGACTTAGAGTTTGAGTTTCCAACTCTGAGAGCCTGCTAGACTCTGCCCAGGATCCCCCCTGCTCAGTTAGAGCCTGGAAATGATCTCAAGGTCGTAAACTGAAAAATGTGTAGGGCTCATCTCATTGGTTTCCCGTCTCTGGATTTCACTGCCTGATATTCAGTGGCTGACACCTTTGCTTTGTGTGTTTTGCCAATGCTTGGTGATTTCAGACAAGGAGGTAAATGTAGTTGCTGTGACTTAATCACCAGAAGCAAAAGTCTCTTATCCTTTTCTTGCTCATCTTTGTCAACTCAGAAGATCTTTGGAAATAAAAAATGAATATAAAAGTGCTCTTCTTTTTTTTGCGCTTTGCTAATTTGTGTATTCACACAGTAACTCTCGGTCTATAGACTTTTTATATGTTGGAGTGGAAGCAACAATATCTTCTCCAGTGAGCAACCCCACTATACAGCGCAGTTTCCAGCAGATAGCATTCACTCTATAAATGTTTGATTGGATAACTAAATAAGTAAAGCATTACATAAAATCCCAGCCACACTGGGGGAATGAAATACAAATAAGATGTCTATGCAATGCATATCGTTTTAAAATTCCTTTCATACAATGGCATTGAAATAGAAGTGAAAAGAGGAATGCAGAAGGGAAATACAAGAAAGACTTAAATAAGGGGCAGACACGGTGGCTCATGCCTGTAATCCCAGCACTTTGGGAGGCCGACGTGGGTGGTTGCTTGAGCCCAGGAGCTTGAGACCAGCCTGGGCAACATAAAAAAAAAAACCCCATCTCTTAAAAAAAAAATTGCGCCGGGCTCGGTGGCTCAGCCTGTCATCCCGTGCCTTTGGGAGGCTGAGGTGAGTGGATTGCCTGAGCCCACGGGTTCGAGACCCGCCTGGGCAGCGAGACCTCATTTCTGCAATAAACCGAAAAATGAGCCGGGCGTGGTAGCACACGCCTGTAGTTCCAGCTACTTGGAAGGCTGAGGCGGAAGGATCGCCGGAGCTCAGCAGGTCGCGGCTGCGGTGGCCGGGAGCGGCCACTGCACTCCAGTCTGGGCGACAGAGTGAGACTCCAACTCAAAAAAACAAAACAAAACAAAACAATTGCTGGATGTTGTAGCTCACCTGTGGTCCCAGTTACTCAGGAGGCTGAGATAGAAGATCTCCGAAGAATTGGAGGCTTCAGTGAACCGTGATTGTGCCACTGCACTCCAGCCTGGGCAACAGAGTAAGACCCCGACTTAAAAAAGTTATTTTAAAAAAAGAGAGAAAGACTTGCATAAGTTATTAATCCTTGCTTAAAAGTGAAGAGGAAAGGGAACCTCCCAAGAAGAAGTAGAGTGTGCAACAAGCCAGAGTCCCAAGGGGCAGGGAGTCAGGGTCGGGTACATACTTTCAAGTCCCTCCTTATTTCATTTCTGCTTTCTCTCTCTCTCTCTCTCTCTCTCTCTCCCTCCCTCCCTCCCTTGTCTTTCATGCCTGATATTACATGTGCTACATTTAACAAGTATAAAATTCATCAGCCAAATAATTATGTTGTTAGAGATTGGGAAGGACTTGCTAGATTAAGTATGACTCTCACGAGAACAGAAGTGCTATCTGTAGCTGCAGAACGGACCAAGGTGACGGTAAGGTTCTTCTGTCTGTGTCTGTCTTTACCTGTGGAATCCAAGGGAGAAGTGAACAGTCCTCAGGATCACACAGAGAGGGTTCTCACTACATGGAGGGGGTTCTCATGATAAGGATGGGGTTCTTATGACACAGGGGGAGTTCTCATGACATGGAGGAGGTGCTCATGACATGGAGGGGATGTTCATGACATGGAGGGGTTCTCACTACATGGAGGGGATCCTCATGACATGGAGGAAGGGACCCTCATTACATGGGGGTTTCTCATTACATGGAAGGGTTCTTGTTACATGGAGGAGGGGGTTCTCGTGACACGAGGGTGTTCTCATTTCATGGAGGAGGAGGTTCTCATGACATGGAGGGGGTTCTCATGACATGAAGGAAGGGATTCTCATGACATGGGGGTTCTCATGAGTGGAGGGGGTTCTCGCTACATGGAGAAGGGGGTTGTCATGGCATGGAGGGAGTTTTCATTACATGGAAGAGGGGGTTGTCATTACATGGAGGGTGTTCTCATTTCATGGAGGAGGGGGTTCTCATGACACGGAGGGGGTCTTCATTTCATGGAGGAGGGGATTCTCATGACATGGGGGTTCTCATGACATGGAGTTTTCATGATATGGAGGAGAGGGTTCTCATGACATGGAGGAGGGAGTTCTTCTTGCATGATGGAGGGGGTTCTCATCACATGGAGGGAATTTTCACGACACGGAGGGGGGTTCTTATGACATGGGAGCTCTCGTTCCATGATGGAAGGGGTTCTCATGACACGGAGGGGATTCTTGTTGCATGGAAGAGGGGTTTCTCGTTACATGAGGAGTTCTCATTACATGGAGCAGGTTTTTATTACATGGAGGAGGTTCTTGCTACACGGGGGAGGGGGTTCTCATGACACGGGGAGGGCATTTCTCATGACTTCGGGTTCTCATTACATGGAGGGGGCTTTCATGACATGGGGGGGTTCTTGTTACCTGGGTGGGTTCTCATTACATGGAAGAGGGGATTCTCGTCACATGAGGGTTCTCATGACACAGAGGGGTTTCTCATTAAAGGGGGGGTCCTCATTGCATGAGAGGTCCTCATTACATGGAGAGAGTTTTCATGACAAGGACAGGGTTCTCATTACATGGGATGAGCTCTGCTTCATGCATTTACTGATGGCAGGATAATTTCATACCATTTTTCTTTTAATTTGGTGTTCCTCCAAAGCATTACTTTAATTGAAGATGTTATTAATTTAGAACCATTTCACATTTTAAATGCTGTATTTATTACTTTGTAAATGTTAATTTTTCATGTCCGCAAACTCAGGCCTTATTTAAAAATAAATAAAGCTTGGGGCAAAATTATATTACCAAAATAATAATTGTGCATATGAAGGCTTGTGGTCTATGTTTTATTTATTTCAATTAATATAGCAGTGTTCCCAGAAAGCACAATAAAACAAACCACAAAAATCACTGCCATTTTGAAGTTAATTCTTCCCTGGAAACTGTGATGGGTCAGGACACCCTTGTGTATTTTTATACCTGCCCATCTTGATAGATGTCTAACAGTTTTGCCAGTCTTTAATTCTGTAAACATTCTATCCTTAGTAAGTGCTTATTTTTGATGCAATCAAATCTGTGGCACACCTGTCTCTGTGGAGAGAAAGGGAGTGAGTCATTTGGGAGGAGGGCAGTCACATTAACTCTTGGAAGACACAAAGGATAATTTATGAAATTGAGGTTTTGAGGACATAGCTTGATGCCTCGTGACTGAAAATAACTCATGGATCTCCTGGCAAAGGTCGTCTTATTCTCACCAAGGGGATACCGAGCTGTGGTCAAGTTGAAGTCCAGGGTCCGTTCCACAGAGTTTGGTAAAGCAGGTGTAACGAGCTGTGAGAGACACCATTCAGGATGCTTCTTCTCGGGCTATCCGTGCGTGACTGAAAGTAAGTAGCACGTGTTCTGCTCCACTTAGGAAATGCACATTTTTTTCTTCAGCATAGTTGCAGTCCATGTTTCAGGGATACAGATCAGAGGAGTAACAGAGCCAGTATTACTCCATGGAGTCATTGCCTTTGATGTTCAGTGGAAGCAGCTCTCTTCATTTTGTCACTGAGTTCTTTTCCAAGCTGTCCACTAAAGGGAGAGAGGTGTATAAAATGAATGATCAAAGCCAGCCCTCTGATGGACCGGGACACAGAGAACACAGTGTCAGGATGGCATTTCTTAATGATGAGGAAAAAGCAATTTGCTCTTCTAGGAGAGTGCTTTATCCTTTGTGTGTGTGTAGCCTGAGGAGGATAAATTACTTTTTCCTGGTACCACTTGGTATCCATGAGGAGGTAATTTACCTCGTAATGTCAAGACACCCTGCTGCCACGAAAGTGGTTATATCCCGGGTTTGCTGTGAGAAGAGTGCTTGGCTCACCGTCAAGCCGATCCTTTCGTAAATCATCCCAGTCCAAGGCTGAGATGATTCAGGGCATACGAGCCAGTGCACAAATGAATAGGTGATTGTTTTAAGGGGGTGATCGGGAGTCCCTTCATAGATTGTTATTTAACTACACGGCTCCCTTAGAAACAAAGGGTTTTTTTTAATGTTCAAATAGTTAACAAGGAAAGGAACCTTTTCTCACTAATCTACAGGACTGCAGTTCACTCTCACACGCCTAGCAGCTGGATGCTCTGTGAATGACTTTCTCCGTTTCCTTTTTTGAAACCCCACATCTGGAAAAGGGGGTTTGATCCATTGGGGGCCCTGAAACAAGCTCTTTCCTTTAGGAATTTTTCATCTCTATATAAAGTCACCAGCAACAAAGCATTATAAACAAAATGGTGAACAATTATCATAATACCACAAGAAAGGGGTTGGCAGTAGTGGGAAACTGCCAGGGGAGGGAGCAGAGGGGGCACACTTCATCAGTGAGGGTACCTGATCTCAAATCAGGTGACATGGGGACCAAAGGGAGGCCCAAACTTCACCTGCTCAATGACCATTTGTATACCTAACCCTGAATCATACCCCACATCTTGAAAATAAAAATAAAAAAACCCAAAATGACCTTTCGGAACTCTTTATGACAAGAAAAACTGTCACTGGACTGGAAATTCACTTCATTTGCTGCAGCTTTTGAGACAGAACTTTAGGGAGAATAACACACTTGCATCCCCTGAGTGTAAATATTCAGGCTTAGGCACAGATAGTCCCACTGCGCAAAGCCATTCAACCGGGTGCTTCAAGCTCGGCTTTGTCACATCCACCTTTCAGAAAACTGACAAGACTACATGGCCGTTTCTTCCCCACGGTGTCAGCAAACTCTAGGGGTGCAGTATCATGTTATCATGTACATAGGTGGAGAGTTGGGATACCATTGATCATTCATTCATTCATTTACTAAATTTGTCTTGAGAACCTACCGTGTGCTAGACACTGTACTCGACGCCAGGGCTAGAATATAAACAGCACAACACAACCTTAGTGCTTGCGTCCTTGGACTTAGGTTTCTAACCCAAGTCCAAGGGGCATTAAGCAGGAAGTCACGTGCATAATGAGAACTATGAGGAATCCTATAAAGAAAAAGTAAAGGCTTCTCTAAGAATAGGTACTGGGGGAGGGCGGGGTGTCAACCAAGCTTTCCTTTCTAAACTGGGAGTGAAAGAAAAAATGAGAGGAGATAATGAGGAAGAGGTGGGAAGTGAGAATTCCCTGCAGAGAAATGAACTTGGACAGAGGTGCCTGAGGGCGAGCAGGCTTGAAGACGCAGAGGAATTAAAGGGAGGCCATGTGACGGAGAAACCAAATAGGGGAAAATAGCTCCAGGTGAGGGTTATCGATGTGTGTGTTTGATAAACGTGCATACAGCATCGACTCTGCACCAGGAACAGCTGAAAGGGCTTTCCAGATATTCACTGAGTCCTTATCGTGATCTTACAAGGTATGTACTGTTATTATCTCCATTTTATAGAGGCAGAAACGAAGGGACCGAGAGTTTTTCATGAGAGCAGGGAACACATCAAGAGATTGACAAGCTATGGGGAATATTTAAAATTCTGCCATAAGAGCAATAAGAATTTAGAGAATGAGTTTAAGCCGTGGAGGCCTTCATCAAATTTATATTTTAGCTTGATAGCTGTGATTGATGTCTGAAGGAGGAGACTGGGAAGCAAGGATCTAGCAGGAGTGCGTGAGAAACTCAGGATGGAGGAGGCTACTGTAGTACTCCAGGAAAAAGATGGCAGCACTTGGCAATGCAGAGAGTTGGATGGATTTGAGAAATGTTTTAGTGGTTGAACAGTCACGACTAGAAGATGCAACAAATGGTCTAGAGAAGAAGGAAGGGATGGCCGGGGATGATTTTCAAGGTCTCTGTCATAGATAAATAGATGGGGAGCCATGTATTGGGTTAGAGAGCCATGTATTGGGTTAGGGAACGCAGGCAAAGACGCACATTTGGGTGGTTGGGGTGGGGGTAGGAGAAAAAGAAAAAAACCATAAATTGAGTTTCCGCCATGATGTATTTGTAGTTCCCAGGGATTGTTGGATGAATATTTGGACTTGGGAGAATGAAATTCAGAAACAAGATCTGAGAAAAATACATTTCACATGTATTTATTAAACTTTTAATGTGTGTTTCTTCTCTAGACACTTGAATACAGTTATGAAAGAAGTATAAGATAGTATTTAATGATATCCATTAAAGTAGTTGGAGATTTTAGACCACGCAGGCTTTTTACAGATCATACTACTGGGGATATGTATGCCATCTCTGTATAATTGGTTCAGAAGGAAATCTGTAAAATTAAATGAAGCTAGAGAGAGGCAAGGTGATGATCAAAAGATTCCTAGTCATCCTTTTGTGGGCATCTGGTAACAGAATTGTCGGGAGTTCATATTCTGAGTTTCCAGATATTTTACCAAAAATTTAAGTAATCTTTCCTTCATCCTTACATTGAACTTTGGGAACCTCAATTTCTTTTCTTTCCCTTTTTTTTTTTTTTGAGTTGGAGTCTCACTCTGTCGCCCAGACTGGAGTGCAGTGGCCGCTCCCGGCCACCGCAGCCTCGACCTGCTGCGCTCCGGCGATCCTTCCGCCTCAGCCTTCCAGGTAGCTGGAACTACAGGCGCGCGCTACCACATCTGGCTGATTTTTTTATTTATTGTAGAGATGAGGTCTCGCCAATTTGCCCAGGCGGGTCTCAAACCCGCAGGCTCAGGCAATCCACTCACTTCAGCCTCCCAAGGTGTGGGATTACAGGCTGAGCCACCGAGTCTGGCTGGGAGCCTCAATTTCTAACACACTCCATTAAACCCCTCAATAAGAGCCTTCTCTTAAGATCAAGATCCAGAGAAGAGTGAGGTGTTATTCAACTTATGTACTTAACATGTCCCAGGTCCAACAATTATGTTTGTCAACCATCCTAGAAAAGGTGCTACACACTTCACTGCTATAAATCATTACGGTCACCTTTTGAAGTATGCCCCTTGGGAAGCTATGCACCAATGGCAATGCCTAGTCCCCAGGTCAAAGACATTTTGGAGTCTTTTCTGGAATGGCCTTCAGTGCTGTCGTTATTTGTTGAAGTCTGACAATCAAGTTTGCAAACTTGCCACTGTGTGCTTACATTGGCAACACTATACGGTTAACTGTATTGGAATACCCTCCCTACTCACCTGATCTGGCCCTCAATGACTTCTTTCTTTATCCAAAAATAAAGGAAATACTGAAAGGAAGACATTTTGATGACATTCGGGACATCAAGGGCATTACGACGATGGCTCTGATGGCCACTCCAG
Organism: Carlito syrichta; assembly: GCF_000164805.1. Taxonomy (NCBI): domain Eukaryota; kingdom Metazoa; phylum Chordata; class Mammalia; order Primates; family Tarsiidae; genus Carlito; species Carlito syrichta. The sequence goes on along the minus strand of NW_007258372.1, from coordinate 348,409 downwards.
AAAAACGTTCCAAAATGACTTTGACAAGTGGCCTAGGCTCTGGCATCGGTGCGTAGCTTCCCCTAAAGAGTACTGCAAAGGTGACCATAGTGATATTCAGCAATGAGGCGTGTAGCACTTTTTCTAGGAGGAGTTCGCGAATTTAATTGCCGGAGCTTGCTATGTGACTGTGAAGCATGCTTTTGTCGAGTCACATCATGTACTGAAAAGCGGTTTAGATCTTTTTCTTTCTCATGCTGGCCTCCAACGGATGGATGCCTAAAAAAAGTAATTTCAACGAGCTCTTCTTTGTGATAAGCTGTTCTGTTGCAACTTATGGCATCTCATAGCATTTCAGAGCAAAGAGCACACGCGCTGGAAGCCAGGGCCCTGCCTTCAACCCCACAGCCAACTTCCTTGAATACTTTGTCTCCAGTTCATCCCCTCCTGCTTTTCTGTATTATCCAGCAGTTTTGACTTTTCCTAAATCTCACCTCAAACTTTCTTTTTTATTCTCTCTTTCTAGCTCATTAATGAACTGGTGACATCTTACTGGCATTGCAGTGGAAGAAATCTGTGAAAAAAAATGTGTGTGCATGCATATATATGTGTGCATGTATGTGTGTATGACTCTATTAACATTTATTTATAAAAATGATAATAGATGACTTAGCTTGCTCCAGCCATTTCCCAATGTATATGTATTTCAAAATACAATGTATGGCCAACCTCTATCACCTCCTACCAAGCCAGTACTGCATTTCTCTCCATCGGGTGCCCTGATAGGCTTCACCTTCCTCGGGAGTCTGGACAAGAGGATCTGCAAAGTTCCAGAACACGAATGTCCTGTGATTGTTTTTCTGAGTTAAAAAGAGGAGTGTGTGGCCAAATTAAAATAAGAAAATCAGCTTTTATAAAGATGTAACTTCTTTGAAAATTTTTCTGGAATAGATTGCCAATATGAGGTGTGAGATAAAGCATATTATAGAAAAAAATTGTCAGGTTTTGTTTTTTTTCCACAATAAAAGCACATGAAAGTCCAAAGGAATAATTAATATTTTTGAAATATTATGTTACTTTCTCACATTAAAAAAAATAATAGTCAAGACTGCAAGATGGGTAGGAGTGTATTTCCTCACCTAGGGATTTTAGGTGACTTAATATGAGTTGCCCAAAGATAAACCAGCAGACCTAAGAACCACACCTTCAAATCTCAAGACTTACAAAGAAAAATTCAGGAATAAAGTTAGCCTGGGCAGCGCCAGATGACTGCTGCACATCTGATGTAACATTGTTCAGCTTCCAAGCCCAATGTCCATATTTCCATTGATTTCTTTGTGCTTTTTCCATATCATTGGCTCTAGAAACATTTGGTTATTGTCTCTAGAATGTAGAATTTTCAAAGGACTATAATAAGGAAAAAAAAATTGATTCTGGGAGAAAAGACTGTTTATTGCCTAAACAGCAGTGATACTTCAAACATAATCTATGCTGTAGAAAAGCTATGAGCTTTGCTCAGAAAACAGGTGAGCAAATATGAGATGGGGTGGGGGAACACCTAATGGAAAGATGTCAGCAAATGACAGGACAAGCTCTAAGAAAACTGGAAAATATCCTCAACACAACATGATTTCAGTGCAAGGAGAGCATGAGTTTGGCCTTGGGCAGAAATATGTATTCCCCAAGAGAGGCAGCTCTCCCAGCATTGCTTCTTGATATTGAACTTGGCAGGAAGAAAAGAATGTTAGCTAGTCCAGGACAAGCTCTAGACAGGATAGATAAAAATTTAAAGAAGAAAGTAAAAATCGTCTATAGTGTCACATCCAGGAAGTTAATTCCTCTTCACGTTTGGGCATATTACTTTCCCGTGGTGCAAGACTGATCCCTAGAGGGAGGCGGACCAGCAATTCTTGGGAGGAGAGGAGGGAAGAAAGATGGATTTGGAGGTGAGAGTTCCAGGCCGGACAAGGAGGACTCCTACTCATCCTGTAAAACAGAAAGCGAGATATGTGAGGTCTCTAAGTGATTTTTCTCTTTTACTAGACTGTAAGCTCTTCAAGGGCAGGGGCTGTGCTATTTTCATCTTTGATCCCCCCAGAGTCTATTATAGTGACTGGGACACAGCAGACACTCAATAAATATTTGTTAAATAATCAGAGGCAAGAAAATGACACTCAATGCACACAAGTAACCAAGACCAGAAGGAACTGGAATGGTAGAATTTCTAATGAAAGGGCAAATGACTCGTAGGAGTGCTTGGGGATTAGCAAATGATGAAGAAGGTTGACCCAACCTGAGTTTGCCAATGACAGATGTCGTTAGTTACCTCTCCCTGTGCCTCCTTAATTTCCAATAAGGATCTTATAATTGGTTCACATTCAAGTGCAGATCCAGCAAGAGAACACTTCACTCATTTAAAGGTCTTGGGGAAAAGGTACCGATGTTGAAGTGTTTGGACGGTCACAGGAAACAAAAGTGCCAGACTTCTGGAGATGTGAAAATGCTACACAATTGCTTGGGGGGGGGTGAATTGTAAAACATTATGGTCTAGATACCACATTCGATGATTTTCAGCAAAATTCTAGAATTTGTGATTAGGCAAAGCCAGACTGACTTGGCTGAATGGCTCTATCACCTTCCAGCTGTATGGCTTTCAGTGAGTTATATGACCTCATAGTGCCTGTTTCCTTCACTGCAAAATCAGAAGAGTCTTAGCAACTGTCTTATAAGAAGGTTGTGAAGATTAAATACTCATAAGGCATGTAGAAGATTCCCGCTACATAGTAAGTACTCTATACAATTAGGTATTTACTGATTTTATTATTATTATTACTAACAATTTAAAAGGATGTAATTATCAACAGGGTGTATGTCAACTAAGAATTAATCAAGCTTTACAAAAACTTTTCTTCTCTTCTAAGAAAAATTTTTGGCTTGCTTATGCAGAGCATTTTATAGGTATGTTTGCATATTAAAGCCCTGGCAAAGTCCTCACTGCTTTTCTCCTGAGGACAGCAATGACATCCTGTGTGAGAGATGTTTAACTATATGAATATAATAATAGGAAGGCAAATCATTTGGTATACTTTCTTCCCTTAAAAATTATACAAAATACTGGAAGAAGTTGCAGTCAAGATTTTTGCTTATTATAAACAACTTTATAATAATTAAAGCTTCTCCAGAATCGTTCACTTTTAGAGTTGAAAGGAATTTGAAGGCACTTCCAGTCCAAATGATCATACACAGGTGAACAGTGGAGGCTAAGAGGGAATCAATGATTTGTCCAAAGACACACAGCTAGTGAGTAGCCCAGCCAAGACTTGAACCCACATTCTGGGGACGCCAAGCGTGCTTGAAGCCAGCCTCTGATCAGTGGAAAGTCAAGGTGCACATGTAGATTGTATCTGTCTCTCTCTCTAGGCACTGTCTATAGGTGACTATTTTCTCACCTCGGTAACAGTGGACTCAAGGTGCTGTTAATCCCCATTGGCTGACCTTGATGGTGCAGGTAGTGAGGTTGTCTGTTCTTACTTGGACTCCAGCGATATTCATCAAGCCACAAAAAAGCCTAAGATTTGGGGCAGATTGAGTGTATTTCTCTGAGTAACAAAAAGCATAAATTCCACTGCCCGGACTGTGAATTGCGAGCTTGTGGTCAGATTTTTTTTTTTTAATTTAAATGCCAGTAGGTTATGCAAACCTTCTTTGGTTTCTTAGAGACTCCAGCACCCTTTTGCCTCTTGAAGTCATTTAAGCTGTGATCCCTCACACAGAACACACAGAGTTCCACATGGACATGCCTTCAACTTCAGACACTCTCGTTCACACTTAGTATTTCTCATTTTTAGCCTTTTCCCTGTCAGTTTTCCTCACACCCTCCCTTTCCCCAGCAAGCTCCATTCCTCTCCACACTGTGTGCTCCGTCCTTCCTTATTGGGTTCTGAACATGTCATGGCTTCTGGCAACTGCAGGATGGCAATGCATTTGAGGAGACAGGCGAGTTCTGGTCACAGTGCTTGCTGTTTTGAGGAGGGACCAGTGGAGGGGGGCAGGGAGGGGTGGGATGGCTTCAAGTCTGGGCTACAACTGTCCTTTTCTTCCAGTAATCAAGCATACTTCACTACAGTATGAGCTATTTCCTTTCTGAAATCCCCATTGATTCTAAATGAGAAATTCACATTTTTCAAGTTAATATGATGTCGACACCTCTTCTTGAGATAAAGCAACCCCAAACTTTTAGTGTTAACTGTGAATTATCCTTCTCACTACATTAGGTCTATTTGTAAACTTCTCTACATGAACTGCCACTGAGTGGCCCCAGGGTCAAACTGTTTTTCTCTCACTTAAGTTGGGGTCTAGACTGCAGGAATTGATGAAAGCATCTTTGGCTCAATCCCATTCTGGTATATTGACTTATTAAAAACCCCAAAAACATTTACTGGATGCCAATTACGCCCTGGGCACTGTGTCATTTATCTCTGCATTCCCAGTGTCTAAGACAGAACTTCTGCCCTAGAGGAGATGACAGCATTTCTGTGGTTTTTCTTTTATGAAACCCCACAGAGAATGATGTCAACCAGACCCGAAAGAGTCTGGGAAAGCCACAGGATGCAACCGAAGACTTCAGTGGATTCTGTGAGATGTGGGAGCACGGAAGACACAGGGAAGGTGTTCCAGCTCAAGGTAGCAACAGCACATATGGAGGTTTGGAGATAGAGCTGGCTGCAGAAAAGGAGAGTAAGTCAATGCTAGAGGAGGAAGACCAGCACAGTCTTTAGAATTAACGATGAAAAAGATAGGTAGGAAAATCAGGCTCAGAAGTTCATTCTTTGACTTTTATTTATTTTAAATTTGATTTTAAAGATGGAGGACGCAATTCAGGATTAGGTAGATAAGTGGTCATCATGCAGGTGAAGTAGGGCCTCTCTTTGGTCCCCACCTCGCTTGGTTTGAGATCAGGTATCCGGTGTCCACTACCACCAATCCCTTTCTTATCCCTTTCATTATGATAAATGTTCAGGGTCCTCTTATGACTGAGAACATGTGATACTCAGTCCTTTGTTTCTGCGACAGATCCCTGAGTATGATAGACGCTAAATCCATCTAAGTTGCTGCAAAGTCCATAAAGACATTCATTCTTTTTAAAAATCTATGTGATTTTCATTTTTATAGACTTAGGGGTATGAGGGTAGTTTTTTTTTACATGGATGCATTGCCTCATGTTAAAATCTGAGCTTTTGGTGTACCCATCATCTTCATTGTGAACATTGTACCCACTAGGTAATTTCTCATTCCTGGCTCCCCTCCCACTCTCCCACTTTTCTGAGTGTCCATAATAAGTCTTAAAGGCTTTATGATAAATCTCCCTAATAAATCTTCTCTTATTCTGCCAGGAGTTTATTTTGAATAAATACATATACATGTCTTTAGGCTGTACTCCAGAAAACTAAACTCATTTGCCTGTTCCACATTTCTTGAACATCTTCTGTGTGCCAAGCTCTGTGTTAGGGTTTTAGAATAAAGAGGTAAATAAGACACAGTCTGTTTCATTAGCGTGCAGTCTAGTGGTTGTAATTCAAGATCTTTCCAAGTGCAACAAGGAGCTCTGTATGCCACCCCAACACAGCTTTGGAAAGGTGACAAAGAGTAGCTGGGAAGAAGGCCAAGGTGGAGTAGAGAACTGTTGTCCACCTGTTCAGAAAACTCCCCCCAACCCACATTATGCCTAAGGCCTTTCTAGGTACCACATAATACACACTATCACCCAACACAGCTTCCATTTTGTTGACATTCACACATTTGCTCATTTTTAATTTAATATTGGAAATTGGATCCCCATTGGATTTCAGGTATGATGCTTGATTCTGGAAATTCAGAAATGACCAAAATAGACTCGTTCCCCCATCCTTCCTGAGCTTATAAGCTAACACGGCTAGAGAATGTACAGGGTGTTACGGGACTACACAAGAGAGAGTCAGACATCCGACATAGATTGAGGAGGGCAGTGTGCAGGAAGAGCTGGGAGAACTTTTGTAGGAGTCAAAGCTGAGGATAAGTCAGTTTTCTAGACAACAAATAAAGTGGAAATTGTCCTCAATGTAGGAAACCGCATGTACAAAGATCTGCTGAGGTGAGAAGGTGAGGTACACCTGATGGAACTCAGAGAAGTTCATGGTCATGTGGACTGCCTGGGCCCTTTCAGCTTGGCATTGCGGTCAGTCACGCAACACATGGCAACATTTTAAAAGTCCTTTTTAGACATAGTACCTGTGCAGTTTCCTGAGAAGCAGAGCCTGAGGCAAGGATTGGGTGCAGGTGATTCATTCAGGAATGTCCTTCAGAAAGAACTCGTAAGGAAGCAGGATAACAAGGAGGTAGGGCCCAGCAAGCATGTGGCTTCAGGTGCGATCTAGTCTCAGCTGATCTATGGTGGGGAAGTGGAGTTGTAGCATAAATCACACCTGAATTGCCCCCTGCTCTTCAAGAAAAGGCCTGCTTTTCTGCACCCATGACAGCCAGTCATTGGCAGGAGGCATAATGTTGGGAGTTCACGTTCCTGGATCTGACACATGCCATTTCAGCCCCTTCTTCTTCTTTGTCTCTATTATTTTGATCACACAATTATTGTCCAGAGCTGAGCAATACAAATACAGATGCCTCCTGAGAAAGCTGAAAGGGGAAGAAAACATGGATGTTTATGCTGGGATGCCTTTCTCGGTCCTGCAGGAGTGCAGAGTGTGTGTGTGGAGGTGGAGAGGGGATGGGAAGAAGCTGAGGCTGGAGAGGTATTTGGGACGCCGGGGATGGGACACAGAAAAGCATTCCAGAATGGATTCCGGAAGACAGAGTTTCTCAGATGGAGGTCTGAAAACATAAACTTCTCTTGTTTCCATGTGGTTCAGAAGACTTGATAGTTTGTGTTGGCCTCTGAGTTGTCCAAATTGAATCATGGACTCCTGAGAGCATCGTAAACTTGGTTTCCCGTTGTCCGGAAGTTAGAGCAAAGGAGCGTGTTTTTCTGTCTTGTGATTAGGATTGGAATGACATACTCCGACGATGATTCTGTAGAATCATAAAAATAGAGAAAGCCGCCCCCAACTATGTTCTTTACATGTTTCCTGTGTTAACCCTGCCCCTAAAATTCAATCTTTCAGAAAAAAATCACTTTATATATTCTGATAGCTAAATATGTGTTTATTTATATCTTCTGATATTATATATATTCTGATATTTCCGTAGGTGTCTTATTTTCTAACCACACAAGTTGGACACCCTCTTTCTATTTTAGGGCTTTACTCAAGGTAAGGCTGCTCTTTTATTTTTCCTTAGTGTTGATGTCTTTTTTATGATGATTATTAATTAATAAGACATCTTCTTTTGTGGATAGAACACAGAGATCCTCATTATGCTGTTTAGACAACTGGCCCTTGAAAAATGATTAGTGATTTATTCAGTTTCCTGATTTCTGTAGCGTGTGGTCAGATGGTATGTGTTTATAAACCACCATTCTGCTTCCAGTATTGTTCTTGACCTTGTTGGATGTAACGAAATGGGGTAAAAGTAGAAATTATGTATACTTCTGAGAAAATAACAAATTAGTGGGAAAAATAGAACAAAGGCAAGTTAAAATCCTCCATATTCAGAAAGAATGCCTCAAAATTTACAGACATGAGGCAGTGTAAGGGTGTGTTGCCACCCTCTGGGGGGCAAAACTTAGTGTTTCATTATCACAAAACTGAATAATTAGAGGCGCGTGCACTTGATTTTGCAAGACATTTGCCACTCAGAATTCTTACAAAAGATTAACGAATGGCTCATAATAATCCAATGCTCCAAAGTTGTTTTGGAAATAGAACAGATGTGGTGGACAGATATAGATAATTGGCAAAATGGCCAGATGTGAGCTCCATGCTTGCATTCAGGCTTCCCACACATGGGTGGACACTAGAATTACCCATAGGCATTAAAAATACTGTTTCCAGGGTTCAGTCCAGGCCCTGTGAATCAGCATTTGGTTTGCATTTTCAGAAAGTTGTGCACATGGTTCTCTGATGCTTGGCTGGAACTGAGACCTGTGCCCAAGGGCAGTGGTCCCTGACATTTTGGGCATCGGGCCGGTTTCGTGGAATGCAATTTTTCCACGGGAGGCGGGGGAATCCACAGGCATTAGACTCTCCTAAAGAGCGTGCAACTCAGATCCCTCCCACGCGTGCACAGTTCAGGTTCGGGCTCCCATGAGACTCTAATTCCGCCACTGATCTGACAGAAGACAGAGCTCCCCCTCTGCTCACCTCCTGCTCCGCGACCTTGATCCTAACAGTTCACAGACTGGTACTGTCCGTGGCCGGGCACTGGGGACCTCTGCCCTAGGGGTTCGTTTCAAAGCTGATATATGCCAGATCTAGAATCTACCCAGGGAGTTTGCATTCCACTTCAAGCTTCTGAATGTCCTCCAAAGGTTTGAAGGATCACTTCCTCATACTCTGCGCTCCCCTGCCATAGGCTTTCTTGGAATTTGGGGAATATAGGGTAGGGACAATTTTATGACTGAGCTATTTATGGAACCATTTCCAGAAACCCACCAGAGGAGAGCCTAAACATACGTCCCCTCTGGTGTTATCTCTGAACCCCAGTACATTAATCCAAATCTCATTTATTCATGGCATGCCGGGGGGAAAAACCCTGTATCCAATCCAGAGCTGTGGGGTTCACAGAGCAGACCCATGCCTTAGGCTGACAGCTGGGGTGGGGATTCCCAGGTCCTGCCGCTAAATCCAAGAGCTTTTGCAGGAAAACCAGAAGGGATGAGGAGTCCTCAGAATGGAGGCAGTGGAGAGTCATTGGTTTGGAATGCATGTGACCTCTATTTTCACAGGAAAAAAATCAAAGTGGCGTGTCCAGGAAAACCTTCTTATACAAGACACAAGAAAGAAACACAATAAATAGAACTCTTGCAGGAAAACAAACTAGATGGAAAGATTTGCAACATAAATAAAGGGTAAAGGATGAGTAGTATCTTGACCATCCACAGTATATTGATTTCCTGTTTATTAATAAGAAAAAAGTAATACCCCAGGGAACACACAAAAAAATGTATGAATAAGCAACTCTCAGAAGAAATCAAAATGGCCAAGATATTGAACATGCCAAGAATGTTTCTTCTGCCTGGCTGTTTTTCTGTCCCCTCTGCTCGAAGCATGATGGCCCACAGATATCCGCAAGGCTTTTCTCGCTTCCTTCAGGTCTCTTGTCTGAGCTGTCTCATGCTCACTCTGTAAAAATTGGGCCCCCAACTTACTCTCTGCCTCCTCTTCACTATGTTGACTCACAGGATCTGTAAACACCTGCCATGGGTGGGGAGGGGGTCTATTTGTATATTGTCTGTTTCCCAAACCATAGAAACTCCATGAGAATGAGAAGGCTTACCTAGCTCCATGCCACCAGCACCAAGCAGAGGCCTTGCCTATTGTAAGTACTCAAAAAGGAGTTGTTGATCTAATGAAGAAAACTTATCCAACTAGTAATCGGGGAAAGCAGCATTAAAATAATAGTGTGATATATTTTACCTGTCAGACTGACGGTTTTTTTAGGGAATTCCAAATACTGCCAAAATTGCCCTCCAAAGAAATCACCAATTATAAACTTGTTCATCGAATATATCAAATTTAAAATCCACATACCTTTCGGTGCAGCAATAAAACATGCACAGATGTTCTTTGTACCATCAACAGTGACAGCGAAAAAGCAAGATAAATATGCACCAATGGGAAAGAAGTCACATCGTTGCATCCATATAATGGTACAGCCTCAAACTAAAAAAATAATGGGGTAAATCTATATGAATAAAGAAAGAAAGTTCATTTGTATACATGTGTGTCAAACCAAATGCAGATAAATGATTCTGTTTCTGGGGGGAGAATTCTCTTATATAATATCTGCATGGATTTCACAAGAAAAGCACAAGAATGAAACACACTAAACCTTTTATGAGCCCTCTTCCATAGAGAGGGAAGAACTTTGGGAGGCCTGGGCAGTACTTGAAAGTGTTTACTTTGTATGCTTTCCTACTTTTAAAGTAATTAGAATGTATGCATTGCGTTACTTATCTGAGACATAAGATAAAAAGAATATGGGATCAGGCAAGCTAATATAAAATCTTGAAACAACGCAGAATGCCTTCTATAGTTTTTTGGGTTTTTTTTTTTTTTTGAGTTGGAGTCTCGCTCAATCGCCCAGACTGGAGTGCAGTGGCCGCTCCCGGCCACCGCAGCCTCGACCTGCTGGGCTCCGGCGATCCTTCCGCCTCAGCTTTCCAAGTAGCCGGAATGACAGGCATGCGCTACCATGCCCGGCTGAATTTTTGATTTGTTGTAGAGATGAGGTCTCGCTGCCCAGGCGGGTCTCGAACCCACGGGCTCAGGCAATCCACTCACCTCAGCCTCCCAAAGGCGCGGGATGACAGGCTGAGCCACCGAGCCCGGCTCTTCTATAGTTTTTAATACCACACTTCCAGAATGTGGGGTCAAAAAAAAAAAGGCCTGTTAATTCTGCTGCATCAAAAAAGGCTTACAAGATGCAGTCACTTCCTGATGACTAAGAGAAGTTGCCACTCCTCTCCTGAATGTTCTGTGAAACCTCTGCGGCCCGTCACAGAGACTTCCTGGGTCACTATGCTCTTCTCTTCCTTCTGATCCGCCCTAACCCCTGGTCACTTGAGCAGCTATGGGGGTCAGATTTTAACAATGAGGAATTTATTTATTTTCTGCCAGAGAAAAGTTTCTCCGAGATAACTCTAGCCATATGAGGGTAGTGTTAGTGGAGTTTGGGGAATAGTCTGGGAAGACAATCTGTTTTGAAAGAGTTCCAGTTAGTGTCTACGGAGAAAAATCCAGATAAATATATATTCACTATTTATTACATACCCAGCAGAGGCTCAGGGAAGACACTCTTAGATGACATGGTTTTCACAAGTTGACCAGTGTATGAACAGGAGAATCACTAGCCTTCTCCGTTGGCCTGGGACTGAGAGGCTTCCCGCGATGCAGGACTTTTATGCAAAACCAAGACAGTCTCTAGCAAATTGAGACAAGTTGCTTATCCTACAGGCAAGGAGAAAGGCAAATTAATTTAACAAATACTTATTCAGTGGCCAGTACATGCTGTGTGTGCTGGGTTGGATACCAGAGATGAAAGGAGTGAGCAAACACACATGTACAGTTCCTGCCCTTATGGGAGTTCAAGGTCTCTGCTCTAATGAAAGAAAACGTAACACTGATTATGCCACACAGTGACTTGGTTAAGTGCTTTTGGCACTCAGGGAGAGAGATCCAAAGTATCTGCGGATAATGTTTGTGGATTAGAAAAGACTTGAGAAGATTCTTAAAAGAAGGATTGGTATCCATTCACTTGGCCCCTTGCATATAGTGGACCCTAAACAGGCATCTGTTGAGTTGAACTGACATGAATTTTGGAGCAAACTTTCCATTCATAGGCTGGGATGAAGGAGGAAAAAGCCATGTGGATTGGAGTCTGGCTTCTGTTTTGGAAAGATGTTCAAATATTGCTGTAGTTGCATGCTCTGAAGTTTTGTGCTCTCCAGTGTAACCAACAGAGTAAATTTTATCTGCTCATTTACTTAGAGACATTGGGCTCTGGGGAACTGATTCAAAATAATGTATATTTGTTATGTAGCTATTCGGAAGGGTGAATATTTGTGTACAAAAATCATAGTTACCTCTTTCTGGAATCAAAGCAACTATGAAAAGCGACTAGCGACCAAAAGAATGAGGGAGAACCAAGAATGCGAAATCGGAGCCCCAAGAAAATTCCTCAGTGAACTCTGGGGATGTGGCGATTCATCCTTTGTGCTGTAGCCAAACCAGCCAAGTGGACAGAATGCTGACGTCACTGGTCGGTCAGAAGTCAGTGTTGTGATGTCATGGGTGAAGCCCAGTGTTGAGACGCATGGAGGCCTGGATGCTTTCCCAGCCTTGCCACCAATTGACTGTGCTTAGAGAAGTCGCTTAATTTCTCCAAGCTACAGTTTCCTCATTTCTAAAATGCAGGGGTTGAACAAGCCACCTATAAGGACAACTGGAGCAATAACAGTTTGGATTTTTACCCTTTTTTATTCCAGGCACTCTCTCATTATTATTTTGTTTATCACACCACCATGCCATCTCAAATTTAAGAAACTTCATCATAGGTGGCCGCATGATTTATGCTAGCTTTACTTTATGACAGTGACTTCTGAATGACGCGTACAAAAGGACTTTCATCTTAACGGTGGCATGCCCCTCCCTTACACTGTAGGCAGCAAAGCAGAAAAGGAGGAAGAGTCAAGACGAGAATGTTTGGTCCTAAGAGAGAGTCCTCAAGAAGTCACATCAACTGCTTTTCAGAATGATCCATTAGTGGAGAGGAACGATAAAGAATTACCCAAGGATTCTCTTTCCCATTTTATATTCCAAGGTTTGGTCTACCGGACATGGATGGACTTGTTATGCACGTGTGAAAATAATGTGGGGTGCCTGCATCTCCCACTAGGGAGAAGGTGAGTGGTACAGTGCATCCACCCAGGTAAGGTTCTCGGGTGGCCTCACATCCCCAAAAAGATGATCACTGTGACAGCAGCCAGACCCAGACACAGTGAATGAGTGGAGGATCCCACGTGGTGCTTTAGAGGTTCCTAATACATCTTTTTTCCCCCTGGGATCTAGATGGGGAACATGTTCATTTAAATTTGTAGAGGGAAACTCCTCCCACTATCATGATGTTGGGTGAGGCTATCCAATCCATCCACTAAGATAGAGGCAACATCTTTAGATGTGTATGCCTAATTTTCTTCTCCTGGAAAGCTACCATGCTGTGGCTATAAATTCCTCCTTCTGGAAAAAACTGGATGCATACCAGTATTCAGAGCATACAGGAATGCTGAGCTGGTCTTCGTAATAAGCATCTTCCTGGTTTGTCCAGTAGGTGTGCCAGAGGGACTGGACCTAACTAAAATTCGTCTTGATGTGTGTGTCACATGGGAGTGAGCATTCAGGGCTCCCCTTCAGGGATCATGATAAAGTGTCCAGGGGGAGATGCAAGTCTGCCCCCAGGTGTGGTCAGCGTGACATTGTGGTGCGCAAACCTCTTGCTGTCCTCAAGCTGAAGCTCCCTAACTATTTCTTATCTCCTGCCTGCACGTCCAGTGCCCAGAGATGCTACTCGGTTTCGGGCTGCTGCTTTCATTGGTAGGGGCATGCTTCACCACCAACCCAATATTTACCCTCTCTCCACCAACAAGAATCAGATGCCATATTTGTTAACTGATCCAAAGCCAGCAAAGCTTTTGACTTCTCTTGCCCGTATCATCTCTTGGTTAAAAGAGAGGAAGATTTGAAATGGAAGTGAAAGCTTTTCCTTTCCTTTTGTAGAACATGAAAAAAAATGGAAATTATTCTAAGTCTTAGACAATTGACATAAAGTTTGAAAGTGTTGGTTGTTACACAGCAAATTTAATCTCCTTCTAAGGTTATTTCTAGGCCCACAGATCCATGTTTTCCCCACATATCAAATTCTAATAGTTTTTGTGACAACAGGGAACTTATTTTTATATGCCACTTTCATATTTGTGAAATGATCATGTGCAAATATCATTGGGAAGGCTATCAACATTCAGTGTATCAATATCTTTGTCATGCGTTCCCCTTAAATTCATTTATTCATCCAATAAATATTTATTGAGAGTCTCTAGTGAGCAATCACTGGACTGTGCATTTGCAATTTATGTTACTTTAAGTGATTACTGGAAATTCTAAAGCTTGGGCCGCTACAATATTGCACTCATGGTTGTCTGATTAGATACAATGAAAGGAAATTTTTCCTGCAGACACAAAACTAACTTTATGCAATTACTTTCTGATTTAATGTGCAAAATGTACTTGCTGAAATAATAATGAAGTAGAGGCATCATTTCATAAAATTAACTTTTCTTTGTTTAACCACTTAAAACCCTAATTTTCCAACTGTGAAATCACTTGTTCAGAATACCACAGCTGAAATGATTGGAACAGGGGCTTGAATCCCAGTTTGTCTGACCTCGAAATCTAGCCTGTGACTCACTACCAATATAGTGTTTTTCAAATAGAAGTATATATATAATGTTATTACATATTTAATTTGTTATTATTAAGTGGAATCTAGACTGTCAAAGGAAAGGAGGTATTCATGTGCATTCAATTTGGGGAATGAATCATGATGATAATAATCAAAACACTACTCCCAAGCAGGGACAATTTTAGAAAAGAAAGTTATAAGTCAGAGAAAGACTCACTTGAGTACGTTTATTAGACGGAATTCTTATGCCACTGTATTCAGTTGTTTTGACACATGCTATTGTAATCAATCTGTCACTCCTCTTGGGGAAGTAAAAATAAATTTTCAGAGCACCCCATACAATTATCTATGTCTAGTGAACCATGTGAAAACACACATACTCCTTGAATCAGATTTAGGAGATGCTATGCATGCCACATGATGTTGAAAATGTGATAAATCCTTAGTTCCGTGTTGTTTGGTGATATTACTTATCCTTCCACTGGAGGCACTGAAAGCAGGTGGGTAGGGAGTAAGCAGCCTAAAATGAGATATTCTCAGACTTTATCCATTCAGCAATTTTCAGATCGCCAGTTGTGATTATAAGGCCTCCAGTTTATATTTTCTTAATTATAGGAAGCATTCATTGAGCCCTAAATGTTACCTCTACTGTTTGAAGCCCTGACAAAGGAAACTAAGTCCACATTGTCTATATAGTTACAACTAGTCCCTTGTTTTATGGAATGTGCTGTCCATCAAGCTGTTCCATCTGTCTTTCCTTCCTCCAGCTCTCTGACATACACACACATCAGAGATCTATGCTCCACTCACTTAAAGATCTATTCTTCACTCACTTATTGAGAGACTGCAGTACTCTGTGCTTGGCATTATGTATTAGGAAAATAAAGTCAATTAAAGAAAAACATATCGCCTCTGTCTTCACCAAGTTACTATCTAAATAGGGCCACTTGACCTGGAGTCTGTGGAGATTCCTCAGAGAGTCCTTGGCGAGGTATCTGTGTGCCACCTGAAACTGTGGGCACCTTTTTCTAGGAAGTGGGCCTAAAGTGTTTGTCAGAATGGCAACGATTTAGGTGCAAACGGCTCGACCAAAAGGCTAAAATCTGGCAGTCTAAGGAGAAGGGAATGTGTGCAAAAGAAGAAGAATTCTGATAAAATTATGGATCCGTTCTGGGGTAGCAGAGAAAGGTCACACAAATGCAACTATGGGCAGTGGAGGAATAGATTCTAAGTGAGCTGACTTTTGAAGGCTGGGCAACCACAAGGAAGGCTAGAAGAAAGTCCTCGGCAGAACTGTGTTGGTAAGCATGAAGGCATTCTCCAGTAGAATACGTTTGGTCTCTGAAAGCAATTTGGTATAAGTAGGAGCTATGGAGTGATGATGAAGCATATGGAAGCCAGACAGCAGAACGTGCTGATGAGGAGGCCTGTGTACTGAGCCTATAGAAGTAGATGAGATTTGTATGTACAAAGTCAACCAGAGTGTGAAATCCTGTTGCTCTGCATAATATTCAGGACATTGAGTCAAGACTGTTTGATTTGACATGTAAAGTCTTACTCTGCAGCAAGAAGCTAGGTGAGGGCACACTGAAGTAGAATCTAGGCCTTGCTCACTTGATGAAAGAAAAATAAAAGAGAAGTTAGGCTACTCCTCTGTCTTTTATCCCCAATATCTCAGTGGACAGTGTGCCACTCATGGGGTTTCAGGAGGAGAAGCACAGTTGAGAGAAACTGAATATGGTTTTGAACATACTTTGTTGAGGTGTCAATAGGATAATCAAGGCATTTGATGTACGGGTTTGGAACTCAGACCACAGGTACGACAGGGCATGTCGATTTGGAGACATCGGCATATGGTGACATTATGAGGAGTGTTCACCAGAGGGAGAAACTCGTAGGCATGTGGAGAGGAAGCGGTGTTAAGGGGAAGAAAAGGAGGAGGAAATTGAGAAAGGGGTTGAGGGGAAAGGAGGGAATACAAAGAGGGAGGGGAGAGGAAGAAGGAGCGAGGGACGGAGAGGGATAAAAGGAAAACTGGAAGGGAAACTGGGAAGAAGGACAGAGTAGCTAAAAGCATCATATGCTGCAGGATGGGCAGGTAGGATTAAGGCAGAGGAGCATCCCACTGAATTGGTGGCCTCGCTGATGGATACCTCCGTCTTCCCTGTGATTTGCAGGTGAGTGGGAAGCACACCTCGAATATCTAATACAAAGGTGCCTTCCAGATTTTCCTCCCTGGAGCTGATCTCTGTTAGCCCAGTACTTTCGTGGCATGTTATTTACAATTTTATGTCCCCCCTACTTTTTCTTTCTTTTTTTTTTTTGAGTTAGAGTCTAACTCTGTCGCCCAGACTGGAGTGCAGTGGCCGCTCCCGGCCACCGCAGCCTCGACCTGCTGGGCTCCGGCGATCCTTCCGCCTCAGCCTTCTGAGTAGCCGGAATGACAGGCATACGCTACCACGCCCGGCTTATTTTTTGATTTATTGTAGAGATGAGGTCTCGCTGCCCAGGCGGGTCTCGAACCTGTGGGCTCAGGCAATCCACTCACCTCAGCCTCCCAAAGGCGCGGGATGACAGGCTGAGCCACCGAGCCCGGCTCCCCCTACTTTTTCTAGCACATAATGTGTTTTTCATATCCACCACTAGATTGCAAATCACAAGACGGCAGAAAGCCTGTATTACTCACCAGTGTTATCGAAAACAAGACCCATGGAGTTCTAGGTGTAAAATAGATTCTTAATAAATATTTGCAGAGGAATGGCCTTACTGTTCTTGTGGAGACTACTCATCTCCTCTGTTTGACTCAGTGCTGATGGAATCGCCTTTGTTTATGGAGTGAGGTTTTTGGCGTTTCACTTCCACAGATAAGTCTTCCCATGACTCATTGCTTATTGAAATTATAGAGCTGGGGTTTTTGGGAACACTCAACCAGTGATTCCAAACTCTTACTGTGCAGCCTGGCACAACTATCTCAGGTAGTGCCATTAAATTTCAAAAAGATCTTAACATAAGATTTACTCTAACTTTAGAAAACGTGCACATATTCCCATGTCTCTTTTAAGAAGAGGGAGGCGCAGATGTTTTAAAATGTAAACAACTGCACGACAGAATTTCACAGCGCCAAACTGTGTGTGAGAGTTTTAGATGTTCTTGTCCGCTAGAGGAAAGACAACATTGGAACTCCCATGCAGGTCTTGAGATCCTGATCTCATTTGTAGGGATTTTGTGTTCCCCTGAGTCTTCGCTACAAAATAAGAATCTGGATGATCTTTCCCTTTAGACAATTTCTGCAAGACTAGTTTTGAAATTTTATCTCCTTGATGTTAGGTCCATAATTCCTGTAGAACATTTAAAATGAGAACAAAGATTTCGACCATGTCCGATTGTTAATGAACTTCAACCCTAAAGAGTGCCCACAGTGACCCAGCCGACAGCGTGCTCTCGATGAAGCAGAAGGGGTCAGAAAGGCTGAACTTAGATCCTGATTCCAGCCCTCACAGGCCTTGAGAGCCAGGACTCGTCCGGGCAGAGGACACCTACACCTCTGCGGGGGTAAAGCCTCAGGATCTCACTCAGCTCTGTCTGTCCGGGGACAAATCGCTTCACTTCTTCAAGCTTTGGTTTTCTGTCACAGGATAATAGTGCTTTCAGATAAGATTGTTGTAAAGATTAAATGGGATAATATGCAAAGCAAGGTACACAGTGCCTGGCTCATGGCAATATTCCAATATGTTACATACTAAGCATCTCAAACATTCATTTTTTGCTTCTGTGAGGTGGAGCTGGTAATAGTAGCTACGTCATGCGGTAGCTGTGAGGATTACCTGAGGGTCCATGTGGAAGGTACCTTTTAATTCCCTAGACATATGGCAAGTTTCCTTCTCCCTCCTTTATGATAGACATTCATTTATTCTAGCAATATGTATTAAGAGCCTGAGATGTGCTTATTCCTCATAGATAATTATATATATCAAGATCTCATAAGTAGAATGACAGAGGCCACAAGGACTGTGGAACAATCACTGGACCTAGAGATAAAAGTCCGGGATTATCATCTTAGTTTCAGTATCCTTTAGCTTTGTGAAAATGACTAAGTCATTTAATTTTGGATAGTTAGTTTCTTTATCTCCTAAACTGAAAGAGTGGAAACTTCCCAGCCTGACTTCCTGGGTAGTGATAGGACCACGGTAATACATGTGAAGGTTCTGTGTATATTGCCAAGTGTTATTTATTGATTTATTTTTGAGTTGGATTCTCACTCTGTCACCCAGGCTGGAGGGCAGTGGCACGCTCCAAACCACCACAGCCTCGACCTGCTGGGCTCAGGAGATCCTTCCACCTCAGCCTTCCAAGTAGCTGGAACTACAGGCTCAAGCCACCATGCCTGGCTTATTTTTTGATTTATTGTAGAGATGAGGTCTTGGCAAATTGCTCAGGCTGGTCTTGAACCCATGGGCTCAGGCAATTCTCTCACCTCGGCCTCCCAAAGTGCTGGGATGACAGGCTTGAGCCACTGAGCCCAGTCGCCAAGTATTATTATTGATAACAGTTTGCCACTATTCCCAGGCTGAAGGGACAGAAGGGAAGGAATTCTTCAGTGCACTAAGAATTCACCTATGCGAACGATCACCTGAGAAATGGACTAGCAGAAATCTGTTATTCAGACGTCCACCTCCTTGCTTTTGGAATTCTATTTTTGCAAAGCTCTAAAAGTCAAAACCATCTAAACTCCAAAGAGGATATCTGCATCAAATGTAAAAGTTGAACTTGTGTATGGTAATGTGTCTTAGAAAAAGAAGTTTACTGGTTGCAAGCAAAAGTTTCTGTGACAATTCTCATAGCCTCAATGCTGCCAAATAAATTAGCATTCCATGCAGGTCTAAACCCTAGATGCCCAGTCCAAACCTGGATATCTCCAATCAAATGCCACCAAATTTGAGTGGATTTGCGGATATTGTTGCTTCCCACAACACACCTCCAGTCAATCTGTGCTTGCCTGGCTTTCAGGAGAACCTTCCAGACTACCAATATGCTGCTTCCTATTCCTTTTTGGGAACCTGTTTTCTTCATTTTCTAGTAAACAGTATTGGAAGTGTCAGGGAGCCTTAGAATGGTGCAAATTGACCGCAAACAATATGGGCTGCTGTGGTCACATTCTGTCCTATTTCTGTGTTTACAGTCTAGAATTCTCAAACCTTGAGACCAAGAAGCTGTGTGAGGCCATGAGCAGTAGAAGTGCAAAGTGTCAAGAAGCCTGGACTTTCAAACGGACCTGGGACTGACAGTGAGGAGCAGAATTATCTTCCCAATATTTTGTATGCTTTCTCCCATGGGGAGAAACAATTCAGCTTTCTGACCCCAAATCTTTTTTGCATTGTTTGCTCTAGATAGAATTGTCAAAGTTATGCTTTTATAAACACTGCCATGGATAGATACATGCAAGAGTTTAAAACAATAAAAATATGAATCTCAAAAATGACCTTTTCAATTATTTTGGAAAGATAATGATTTTTCCAAAATCTGGAAATGTCAGGCAAACATTTATAATCAGTAAAATAACTTTTCTCTGAATTATAAATATTTCTCCACATTATTTCCAGGAAAAAACTGATCAACCTGTAGACAGAACATCAAAGCCCATGCATTTCTGAAAGCCAGGAGTCTCATAATGCTGCAACAGAGGCCTTCCTTCTGTGTTGGTTAAGCAGGTGGCCTGTGGCCTATTTATGGCTTGATCAGAATTATCTTGTCAGCCTCAGTGCTCAGATCACCTGTTGTCTCTACTCTGTGAAACTGATTGGAAAATGTGAGCCGTATTCGAGAAGTGAGCAAGCATACAGATTGGAATCCTGTTAGAAAAGGTCATAGAATGGGGAACTTTTAATGGGGAAGGGAAAAAAATGTATTCAGATCACTATGGAATCCACTGGACTTTCTCGAAAGTAACAAGATGGCACTGGGAATGAGAAACGAGGAGAGGAAAAAGGCAAATATGCTTCTTTCTTTCCATTCGTTCAGCAAATGTTTGGGAGCACAAACACAGGGATGCATCATTTCCACTCCCCAAAAGCTTACAGGAGTGGAAGACATAAAGGTAACCAGTGAGGGGTGGTATCTCACAGTGGGGGTGGCACAGGGCGGCACAGGAGCACGGGAGAGGAGTTGCTGAACCTCCCGACACTAGCCTCTTCTTGGAAAACATGACTTCTGGTCTATGACATTTTTATGATCTAGGCAAAGCAAAGAATGGCAGAGGTAAGGACGCCAGCAAGCTCTCCCTATCTCTCCAGGGCTGCGTTTCAGAAGAGCTGTCATGAGTCCAGAGTATTGGGAAGGGGACATGACCAGATATTAGGCTGTTGAACATGGACTGAACGCACCTGTGTCAGGAACTGAACTTATCCTAAGGTCGACGAAAGCAATGCATTTTCAACAACCTTATGAAAAGAGATTTCAAGAGGAAGTATTTGGGATTATGGGTTCCATGCCTCTGTTTCCTTATCTGTAAAATGGGGATGATAATGATAAAACTTCCTTGATAGGGTTGTTGAAAGAACTGAACAGCTTAAGCCACACAAAGCACTTAGAAAGTTACCTAGAAGCCGGGCTCGGTGGCTCAGCCTGTAATCCTGCGCTTTGGGAGGCTGAGGTGAGTGGATTGCCCGAGCCCGCAGGTTCGAGACCCGCCTGGGCAGCGAGACCTCATCTCTACAATAAAGCAAAAAATCAGCCGGGCGTGGTAGCGCATGCCTGTAATTCCTGCTACTTGGAAGGCGGAGGCGGAAGGATCTCCGGAGCCCAGCAGGTCGAGGCTGCGGTGGCCGGGAGCGGCCACTGCACGCCAGTCTGGGCGACCGAGTGAGACTCCAACTCAAAAAAAAAAAAAAAAAAAAGAAAGGTACCTAGAACACAATAAGTACGCCATAAATGCTAGTTATGGAATTACGACGTATTTCAATCTAGGGAATGCTATGATTAGATTTGTGGTGTAAAATGATCACTCTGACTTCAGAAGGGGAAACGGCTTCTCAGAACTGCAGTTCATGCAGCTGTGAGCTTTTCCATTGTGGAGAACACTTGGATAAGGTGTATTAGTTGTGAGTAGGGGGTGCGATGAGGTCCAGAGTGGAATTGTCGAGGCTGAAGTACAGGGTTTAGAATTGTGTCACTAAAAAGAACCCGTGTGACCATTTTAACTTAACCCTCTCATTGATCATCTGAGTAAACTGAGACTCAGAGAGGTGAAATGACTTACTCAAAGTCGCCCAGCTAGTAGATAGCAGATGAGGGATGAATATCAGTTCCTTTGGATCTTCGTACAGAGCTTTCTTGGTTCTTACCCTGTGTCCTTCCAGGACCATGAGGGATTAGGTCAACGATGACTCAAGTTTATTCTCTAGCCCCTTTTCTCTATGGCACGTCTCACTGAAGCCACAGGAGACACTGTGTTTAACTGACCTCCCTAGGCACCGTGCTCTTGTTATTGAAAGACTTTTGTTGATTTTGTTTTCCATCTTACCTTTAAAAAGATGAAAGAAGCTCTTAGTTGAGCATATTCTGTCTATTTTCCACTTTCTGAAGCAAATCCCTTAAGTAAGTAAAAATCAAACTACCCTCTTGAATGCAAGTGGTTTTTAGGAACGCGGACAACCTGGGAAATGCTTGTTTCTCAGACAGCATCCCATAATATAACCTTTTAAAAATGACTTCAAGAGCAGCATTTTCACAGTGGAAAATGGGGAGCAATTTTGATGCTACTTCCGATCAAGGAAATTTGAGCAAGGAAAGCTTTTAGGGTCTCTGGTTCCACCTCTCTCCATCGATGCGTTGTTCATGGGAATGTAACAGGTGGCCTTGTCGGAATCTGGACTGGTGACAGAATCATGTGGCTTGGTGCTGGCATTGTTTGTTCTGTACCTTTGGAAAAATGATTTCATCCTCCTTTTAACCCATCTATGAAATGAGGAAGAACGAGTGACTTATACATATTGCTCTCTAGGATGACATGACACAAAGCATTCAGGAGACTTTTAACTTAGAATACTGAAATCAAAACAGTACTGGTTATATTACTTTTTAGAATGCTTTTTCAAACTGATGGAAAACAGTGTCATTTTAAAGGTAGAATCTGGGGCTGTTAAAACGTGTAAATATGTAACACAGTATTTGTTCTGGTGGTCTAGTCCCATCGGTCTCTCGTCACTATCAAGATGGAAATACTAGCCGAACAAGGAACATCACCTGAACCCCCTTCCTAGAATCAGGCAGAGTTGGAATCATGACAACGGGCAATGGGCATTTGTCTTTATAACTTTACCTACTCGATGTGCACTAATTCAGGGTAGAAAAACGTGCAAGTGAGGTCTCATGTTACACAGTAAGAAAAGGGAACTTCCATTTTTAGCATTCACAGCGGGTTAATAACATTGTGGACCAGACCTAGTGCAAAGTGGGTGATTAGTGTTTGTTTTCCTAAGGAAGAAGTTCAGGTTAACAGTGTATTTCAAATGTGTGTAGGAATAGACGGGAGAATGAGAGGAACGAGACACTTTTAGCCAAGTAGGAGACCTTAGTGAAGATGTCAGAGATATAAAGATGTTATTGAACCAATGCTTTCATAATTTGTTATATGTATAATTATTATATAATTATTCACCACTTCTTGTTTATAACTGTCTATACCATCAAAAGATTTTCTCAACGACTTGCTCGGTGTAGCACAGTGAAGAATAATAGTAAACTCCTGACTGTGATGGATATTAATGGAAAGCATCTATTCTCTGAAATGTATTATCCACTCAGAAAGTCAATCATTATGCGAGACACTTGGTCGTTTTGAGAATAAATGGTTTGTTCATTTAAGAAAGATCCTAGAGTTAGGAGAGCTAATCTCTGCCTTTGACCAATTTTCATTTTGTTAGGAAAGACAATCCTTTCCCACATTTTCTCCATTGTGAATTAAATTGTCGGTGTTGAACATGACTTAAGAACTCCAAACTTGCCCTTCTCGTCTTGTTGTGTTGAGTTGAATTCTAGGCTTTGCCTTATCACTGCAGACCCTGTGACTTTGGGTGAGACCTTTAGCTTCTAACTTCAGGGTCTGCATGGAAGAAGGTACAGGGAGAATTGGCGGGCAGAACTTAGCTTTGGAGCACTTTTGGAAGGTTTTAAGCTTAAAGAATGACATGAACTGGATTGTTGATTTTTAAAGCTTCACACTACTGTGTTGTAAAAACTGAAATAAGAGGTGATAGTGCGTCAGACAAGGGTGGTGGCAGAAATGGTGAGAAGGGGTCCGATTCTGGGTATATTTTGAAGATGGAGCCAACTAGACTTCCTTGTCAGATTGTCTGTGAGATATGAGCAGAAAGAGAAGCCAAAGACAATTCCCAAGTTTATGGCCCCAGCAACTAAAATGACTGAGTCACAGCAACTGCAGTGGGAACACTGTAGGTGAATTGGGATTGCCTTATGTCACAGGTAGGCCGGGTTGATCTATGGTTTAGCTTTAACATGTTAAGTTAGACACCTGTACTCATTTTTTATGGGTTACATGGCCTTCTTAGCTGAATGACCTCAAGGCTACCCAAGAGGCGAAGAGGTCGTGAAAAGTGTAAGCATCAAAATCTGATGATCTCGGCTCCAATCGTATGGTCTCAACGGCTATAAGATGGCTACTCTAGCACCAGGCATCCTGACTTTTCACCAACAAAGTAATGAAAAAATATATATTTTAGTTTATTAGTAAGAGATCTTTTTGTCTAGATACTTTCAAGAAGACTTCTCATCCAGGACTAAGGGATATTCCCACCTCCAGTTTATGTAATAGGTCAGGATTCCCCGAGAACAAGTTCTCTTTTCAATATTGTAACAAACTCAAGATTCTGTTTGGAAGAAAGAGGGAAAGATTGGCTCTGGGGAAGATGTCTGCCACATTCAGTAATCCCACGTGGATGGAGTGCAAACCATAAAGAGGAGAGTATTAAAAATTAAGGCTGACCTCTAAATGAGGAAACAGATCATGAGGGATGAGAGGTCCTTGCATGTGCTGCTGAGGAGTTTAATTTTATCATTAAAAAATGGGAAGTCATTTAAGGGTTTTAAGAAAGAAAGTGATTTACCAGGTTTAGAAATATATACAAATGGAATATATCTTATTTTTGTGATAATCCTACATATAACTATATTGTAAGTTACATAATTTTTGTTCAAATGTTTGTTCCTCATCCTGTGTTTTCTAACTTCTCATCCTTCTCATTTGAAGACAAAACTCTTTCAGTAGCTAGTATCCTAACAAATACTTGTACTTGTATACTCAAGTAAAATGACTCACCCAAAATTTTCATGGATGTGTGCAGATGTCTTTCAATACCAGCTTTAATTCTGTATTTAAGAAACTCTTTGGCTATTACTACTTACCTTAATTATGTAGCTAAGGGAGCATATGTGATTTAATCTATTTATTGTTGGACAAATGAACTTTATACTTTGACTATCTCAGTTGGAAAAATAAAGGATTTTTTTATTGGTATTAAGACAGGCAAGATTTTACAAAGATTCTGTCTGCTGAAATGTCACTAGATCATGCATGTTACAAAAAGAACATTCTCCCCTGAATTTCTTGACTTTCAGAAAGTATTGAAATCTACAGACTTGCTTTCAGCTCCCAACCTCGCCAAGACAAAACTGTGAACCCGAAAGGCAATGAAGTCCTGAAGATTGGTGATGTACTAGGGAAATTAAGCCATAAACAATCAGTAGTATATCATAATATGTGAATGTTCTTGGAAGAAGTCATTTTCACTGTAATATGATTCCAGATTAAGGTCAACAGAATGTGAACTCAGAAGAAAAAACCACTACCAAATCTACAAGATAACAAATCATTACAGAGAGTCAGCAAAATCAATAAACAATATATTTGGACACCAAAGACTCTTAGATATTAGGGTTATTAAGTTCCATATGTAAAATAAACATGTATAAAAATGCTTCAAGAAGTAAAATAGAAAGAAAGAAAAAAGTAGATCTTCCATTTGATCCAGCAGTCCCACTACTGGGATCCACCTGGAGGAAAAGAAATACTTATATCAAAAAGATACCTGCACTTGTATGTTTATTGCAGCACTATTCACAGCAACAAAGATATGGAGCCGATTTAAGTGTCCATCAATGGGTAATTAGATCAATAAAATGTGCTTTATATGCATAATAGAATACTAACTCAGACATAAAAAAGAGAATGAAATCATGTCTTCTGCAGCAACATGGATGGAATTGGAAGCCATTATTTTAAGTGAAACAACTCAGACACAGAAAGACAAATACCACATACTCTCACTTATACTCATGGACGTAGAGTATGGACATATAGGAAATGGAGATTCAGAAGGGTGGGGCAGTGGGAAGGGAGTCAATGATGAGAAATCTTAGCAGCCAAAATGCATGTTATTCATATGACGCATACACTAGAAGCTCTGACTTCACCACTACTCAAAATATCCATATAACAAAATTACACTTGTACCCTCATACATTTATACAAATAAGAAGCAAATAAGCCGGGCTCAGTGGCTCAGCCTGTAATCCCGCGCCTTTAGGAGGCCGAGGTGAGTGGATTGCCTGAGCCCGCGGGTTCGAGACCCACCTGGGCAGCGAGACCTCATCTCTACAATAAATCAAAAAATCAGCCGGGCATCATAGCGCATGCCTGTCATTCCGGCTACTCAGAAGGCGGAGGTGGAAGGATCGCCGGAGCCCAGCAGGTCGAGGCTGCGGTGGCCGGGAGCGGCCACTGCACTCCAGTCTGGGCAATAGAGCAAGACTCCAACTCAAAAATAAAAAAGAAGCAAAGAAAGAAAAGTAAGAAAGAAAGAAAGAAGAAAGAGAAAGGAAGGAAGGAAGGTCAAGAAATAAAAGATCACCAAAATACTAGGTATATTTGTAAAAGAACAAAATAGAAATTTTAGATATAAAAAATAAAATTTTATATTAAAAACTTAATGCATAAACAGAATATTAGTTACAGGTGAAGAGAGTCTCTTTAAACATGAATATAAACCTGAATAAATTATCTGACAACTACATGGCGAAACAAGAAGCTGAAAGATATGAAACAGAGGATAAGAAATATGGAAGACAGAGAAAGTTGTGTGCATTTGTGGGTGTGTTTATATATTGCTGTGGTTTGAGTGTCTGTCCACCAGAATTCATGTGTTGGAAGCTCGATTTCCATTGCACCTGGAGCCTAGTAGAAGTTGTCTGGGTCACAGAGGCAGAGCCCTCATGAATGCATTAACATTGTAGCAGGAGCCAGTTACTTACCCAAGAACGCGTTGTTGTAAAGTGAGTTTGCTCCACATTCATGGCAGGTGTCTGCTTTCCCTTCTGCTTTTCTGCCACGTTATGATGCAGCACAAGCTCCTCACCAGAAGCCAACCAGATGCCGCTGCCCAATCTTGGACCTTCCAGTATCCAGATCTGTGAACCAACAGACACTTTATGGATTATCCAGTCCTCAAGTATTTTATTATAGCAACAGAAAACGGACTATATCAGTTATCCTAATAAATGTAAATGATCTAAACTTGAAGTAAAAGGTAAAGATTGTCAGTTCTGACAAAAATAAAAAATGAAGTCCATGTTGCTTATCAAAAGGCACATACAAATATAAGGTCACAGAAATGTTACCTGCAACACATTACTTGAGGAGATAGACATGTTTTGTTCACTGTTTTATTGTAATGCTTATCATATGGCTTATAGCAAATGCATAATAAATATTTAGCAAATGAACTAATTAGCCAGTTATTGAATTCAGACTGTAAAGCTTTATTTCATTATATAAAAGGGTAGTATGTATTTACATAAATAAGATATGGATTAAAACAGAGGGTGTTGGAAGCATAGAGAAGGCACAAAGGCTGTTGGTAAACAATGCACAGTGTCAGCCTCAGTGGTAAAGCTAGAATTTTGATTGAAGTGTTCTAACTCATGACTCATTGCTCCTTCCTCTAGCCTCCTTGGCCTAATAGACTGCTGCTGATAATCCTGGTATCATCTGTGAGGCAGCACTTAAACACTAAATTTTGTTGGTATAAAATTTGCTTAAGGGATAAATCGATCCCGGAGAAAAATAACAATAACGTCTGAATACTATGGACTTATGCTTTAATCTTAGCACTTTGAGAGGCCAAGGTGGGAGGACTGCTTGAGCCCAGGAGTTCAAGACCAAGTCAGGCAGCATAGCAAGATCTTATCTCTACAACAAAAATATAAAATAAATAATAAATAGAATTTTTTTAAAATAGCCAAGCACGGTGGCACATGCCTGTAGTCCCAGCTACTCAGGAGACTGAGATGACAGGATCACCTGAACCCAGTAATTTGAGGCTACAGTGAGCTGTGATGTTGCCACTGCACTTTAGTCTGGGCTACACGGTGAGATCCTGACTCACAAAAAAACTCAAAAAGCAGAACAAAAAACCAGACATATATAGAAAATGTTTAATACTTCATATACTCATTGTTTTACCAGGTATCCATTCTCCCTTCTGATGTTTTTCTGTGATATCTGCAATGTAGTTGTCATACATAAAAGACTTTACTTCTCACTTACCTTCATTTATAAAACAAGACCAACATCTTTTCTGCCTCCTGATAGTTGACCTCTAATGCCCGCTGTTATTTGTGGGCATATTCTCTTGTAATAAAGTATAGCTTTGTTTTTAACCCTGAATATTTGAGTTGACTGTTAGAAGTGAAGTTTCTGTGTTTCTAACTTTATGTACTCTATGCTGAAAATTGACTTCTTGTTCTAGAAACTGCTTTTCTAAAATAATCTTCCTCCTGAGTCCTTTTGTACTTTCATTTTTACTTTAATAACCATTGTGGTTTCACCAGGAAGAAGTAGCCATGTGTGGATAAATATTCTTCAAGATACAGTAAGCGATTTTGCTGTCCAAAATTAACATGGCAGAAGAATACATTTCTATTGACTTACTTCCTCATTGTATGATTAGACAGGCATGAGAAGATTTGTGGAAAAAACAACTATTCATGTAAAGTTATTATCTACAGGAAATTCTCCTAAACAATTCCTGGTTTTTATTCTGATAAGATTGTCTTTCAATATTATTTTATTTGCTGGGTGGAATCTACTCACCTTTGAGCCTTGTCTTATGTCTGATAAAGCACTCTAATTTATTGACCAAAAAACAGCTGCCCCATTTTGGTTTGGGGACTTTTAAGGACATCAGATTTAACTTTCATTCATTTATTTCTGCTTCCACAGAATTCTGCAAGTGATTCATAAACCAACAAGCAGAACACATTGAAATAAGGATTTGGAGTTTGTAAGAATGGCATTTCTCAAGTTCTTGCTTTTTTTTTTAACCTGCATCATAGCTATTATTAGGCAAAGGAGTACACCTGTATCATCATGGAAAATAAAATGAATCAGGAGACTCACAGATGGAATTCAGTGGCATGTTGATAACGCTTGTCCGTTTGGAATCTATCTTCAAACTATATTTGACTATTTTCCTTTTGATGGTCAGATCATACGCACTTTGTCCAAACATCTTAGGTGGTTTTCTGACAAAGCAAATGTGACATATCTGAAAAAAATGAGATCGATCTGAAGCTCAGATGAGAATATAAACAGATGCAGCTCGAAGGACTATTGTGAGAACTAAGAAGACCCACCCTGTGGAATGGTGTAGAACTGACTAGTCACATTTCTATATTCTCGTTTGCATTTGCATCCATGAAATGGTAGCTTCCTTCACCCCCATTTTCTACACTTAGCCAAGTTGTTCACCAGCTCACAGTGAAAAACAGTTGGAATTAATTCCAGAGTTGGGGAATCATCCTTAAGACTCCCCTCCCCTCACTCTTTGGTGTCAGTTGATTCACTGAGATCTGCTTTCCTGCTTCGTATTTCTGGAGTTTATCTCTTCTTCATCTCTAACGTTACTAAGACCTTCTTCCAAGTTAATGCTTCCTCATCTCTACTTGGTTTCCCCGAACCTGCTTTTATGGCTTCCTGTCTACCCATTTTCTGTGCTTATTTTGCTGTTATTTTTCTAACTGCTAAAGGTGGATGCCTAGCTCAATAAATATTAGTCATTTTTCTTTTTTTAATATAATCTATTAAGGTTGTGAACACCATTATTGTTTTAACAGCAGCCCATACATTCTGATATATAGTCATTGTTATATTCTAAATATTTTTAAATGTTCTTTATGCTTATTCATTTCCCAACATTTGGCATCCTTTTATCTTTTTGTCATTATTCCTATTTTAATGTTATTGATGTCAGATAAAAATCTCTATGATTCCTTTTCTTTGAAATATGGCTTGTTTTATTGTTCAGGCTGCAGTTTATTTTTTAAGTGCTCTTTGTAGGCTAGACAAAACAAATCCATACCCTGTTGTTATGTGGTTCAGTGTTTTATGTTCTGTCCATTACATTTAGTTTATTCTTTTATTCAAATTTTGTATAACTGGCTGGTTTTTATCTGCTTAACTTATCATTTAGGGAAAGAACCATATCCTCAATACTTGCACAGCAAAAATTCACAGAAAAAGAAATAAATGTGTGATAAAAATCTTCCGTTGTTTTAAGTGACCACATTCTTTAAATAGTAAATTCTTTTTGATGAATTGCAAATTTGGTAAAGTCATCACCATTTCTATGAATACCTCTGCCTCAAAGTCCATTTATCTGATATTTGCATAGTTTTTCAGTAGTTTCCTTTTTGTTAATATTTGACTAAAATGTCATTTTTATCCTTTTAGTTTTTCTGTATCCTTATCTTTTAAATTTTTTTGTATAGAGTTTATACCTACGTTTTGTTTTTATATTATTTAACCTGCATTTTTTGGTTTGTAAACTGAAGGATTTAAGTTATTCATAGTTATTGTGATTGCTGATATATTTTGGTTTGTATGTACCATATTATTTTTTACTTTTTATTTGTTCTGCCTTTTCTATTTTTTATTTCCCTCTGCTCACTAGTTTCCTCTGGACTGACTGAATGCTATTTCTCTTGCTTTTTTTCCCCACTAACAGTTTGAAAATGTTACACCTTCTTTTTTATTTACAAGAAGCTAGGCCAAAAATTATTACATGCATTTTAACTTTTCAAAATCTAAAGTTAATCAATGTCCTGTGCTTCATTTTCAGCTTTTTAAAAAATGGGACAAGAAACTAGCATTGTTTTTATTATTTACAGCCTAATTGTTTACATTTATCTATGTATTTAATCATGTATTTGTTCATTATTCCTTCCTGCTCTTCACATATTCCATTTGATATCACCTTCCTTCTAAGTGAGGTACATTCTTTAGAACTTCATCTATTGAGAGTTTGCTATAATAAGCTCAGTCAGTTTATGTTTGGAAATGTCTTTATTTTGCCCTCATATTTGAAAGGTATTTTCACTATGCATATTTTATAAATATATCTCTTTTTTTTTTCTTTTTTCATTGGAGTCTCACTCTGTCGCCCAGGCTAGAGTGTAATGACATACTCACAGCCACTGCAGCCTCTATCTCCTTGCTCAGACAATCCTTCCACCTCAGCCTTCCAAGTAGCTGAAACTATAGGCATGTGCCACCACGCCCGGTTAAATGTTTGTATTTATTGTAGAGACAAGGTCTTGCCAAGTTGCCCAAGCTGGTCTTGAACTCCTGGACTCAGGCAGCCCTCTCACCCCGGCCTCTCCAAGTGCTGGAATTACAGGTGTGATTTAATGCCTGGCATGAAAAATATATCTTTTAAAATAATTTTTATTGAAATCTGATGTACACTACTAATAGTTCACGAGTATTCAATTTTATGGGTGATCACAAGCAACACCACTGTGTGTAACCGTTACTCAGATCAAGACAGAGACCATCTTGTGACCGTCCCTTCTCCCTTATTTCCAGAGGTAACTTCCGTCTTGACATCTCACACCAGAGATAAGTGCTGCCTGTTCGCAAACTTTATGTAAATATAGTATGCATTCTTTGATTTCACATTTTGTTCAATATTATATTGATGAAATTCATCCATGTTGTGTGTAGCAATAGTTTGGCCATTTTCATTGTTTATAGTATCCCATTGTATTAGCACGCTGCAAATTATTTATCCTTTCTATGGTGATGGGCATTTAGATTTTTATTGTTTGTTGCTTTTTCAGATAATAATGTGTGTCACACTCATGCGTGTCCTTTTGTGCATATATATTAATTTCTGCTGGTGAGATACCTAGGAGTGGAATTGCTTGGGGATAAAGTATGTGCCTTTTCTGCAATTAACCAATTCTGCAGAACAGTTTTTCAAAGTGACCAGTTTGTATTTCTACCAACAACATATAACGGTTTCAAATCCTTGCTAGCACTTGGCATCATCAGTCTCCTTAATTGTTTACATTCTGGTGGTATGTAATGGTGTCTTATTGTGTTTTTTATTTGCATTCTTCTCCCTGATGACTAATTTTTTTTTTTTTAAAGAAAAATCGTTTCTTAGAGGGGATTTACTTTGTCAGGTGGTTAAGATTGGGACAGATTATTTCAATTTAACTAGAGAGTACACCTGTTACAAAGCTGGACTCCAGAGTTTGTGTTTATTTTTAATTCATTGCTATTCCTAGAATATCGCCCTTTGGTATTCCAACTGACTGCCTGGGTGTTTACGAGACCCTCAACTCCTCCTGGTCTTGATCTCTATGCTTAAAAGACAAATGGAAGCTCTGCTCAGCTTTTCATTCACTCAGTATCTGCTTCTAAGACAGCAGATGCCTCAGTGAGAACAGTGGCAATGAATGTTGAGTTCACTTCTCTGTGCTTGGCCCCTCAATTCCTTGCTGTCTGGATAGGTCTCTGACAACTTATAATAGATTTTTTTTCTTTTCTATGTATGTTGTTCAAGCTTTCTAGTTGCTTTTGGAAGAAGTCATGAGTGCAGCAAGCTGGATTGAAATTACCAGAAGCATGTTGTAAAATATTTTAGAATATTTTTTTCTTTAGGCACATTGTAGGTTTTATTCCACTACATTTTCACTCTCATTGTGTTGCTATTGATGAATAAGTTCCCTTTGGGAAACTGTATTTTTATTATGCCATATTATCTTTATGTTTGGTGTTCAGGACTTTCATGACGAGTGCCTAAATGTGGATTTGTTTTTATGTGCCTTAAGAATTACTGAATTTCTTGGATTTGTGAATTGGTATCTTTCACTAGATTTGAAAAATTCTTAGCAATCGTTGTTTTAAATATTGCCTCTGTTCTTTTCATTTGGGGGGGAATCTGGATTGATTCATATTGAACTTTCTTACTCAATCCTCCTTGAAAAATAAGTATGAATTTCTTTATCATATTTTCATATACCTTGGCACTTTTTCTTCGTTGTAGGCTTCTTTTTCTAATATATTTACCAGTTCACAAATTATTTAGTTTTGTCTAAACTGTTGTTAAACTATCCATTGATTATTTTAAATATTAATGATTAATAATTTTTATTTAATTTCCATTTTACACTCTCATTTTTTTCTAGGTCATTTTAGTTTTCTGTACCTGCATAGAAATTTAAACTTGTTTTTTATTACCTTAAATATAATAGACATTACTATAATAGACTTAAATATAATAGACATTACTGAACACCAAACATAAAGACAATATGGCATATTAAAAATACAGTTTCCCAAAGGGAACTTATTCATCAATAGCAACACAATGAGAGTGAAAATGTAGTGGAATAAAACCTACAATGTGCCTAAAGAAAAAAATATTCTAAAATATTTTACAACATGCTTCTGGTAATTTCAATCCAGCTTGCTGCACTTCATGACTTCTTCCAAAAGCAACTAGAAAGCTTGGACAACATACATAGAAAAGAAAAAAAAACTATTATAAGTTGTATGTTCTCTACAGGTATGTTTCAGCTGTTGTTTCTGCTGGTTTTCACTCCTGAAGCCTTATTTTACCTAGTATTTAGTGATTTTTTTTTTTATTGCCTGAGTGTTAACTGGTCCCTCAACTCCTCCTGACCTTGATCTCTGCCCTTAAAAGACTAATGAAAACTTTGCTCAGCTTCTCATTCTCTCAGTATCTGTTTCTAAAACAGCAAATGCCTCAGTGAGAAAAATGGAATGAATGTCAAGTTCACTTCTTGTGAATATATTTGATTGTACCCTTCTCATTTTCCTCATGGGTTTATTTGTGAGAATTCTTGGAAGTTTAAAAAAATAAAGACAATTTCTTTTCATGTGGATTTGTTTTATTTCTCTGGAAACTAGAGGCACTACTCGTGTGGGACCACTTTAATTAAAATCACCACATGGTGGGGTGGGATTGTCAGTTGAGGGAAACTGCTAGGGGAGGGAGGGGCATATCTCGTCAACAGGGGTACCTGCATAATCAATATTTGTATACCTAATCCTGAATTGTCTCCCATATCTTTATAATAAAAAAGAAAAAAATAAATGAGTAAAATAAAATAAATAAATAATAAATAAAATGAAATAAAATCACTACATGGGGTATTTTTTGTTACCCAATCAATGTGAATTTGAGCTGCAAATCCATGAGAAGTCACCTTATGTCACACTTCTCAGGAGTGTTTTCCCTTTTGTCTCTGTGCTTTCATTGAAACAGAAAGTTCTCCTGGGCAAGAGAGGGATTAGGAAGTTACTTGTTTATTTCTAATTCACTCAAATGCTGAGGGTATGCCTTATGGAGTACCAGTTTTATGACAGTAAGTCTGTTGTTGTTTTCCATTCTTTGGTTGGCCCTGCACTGTGTCTCATTTTGCCCGTACCCAAAAAGCACAGGGAACATGACTTCATTTCAGCACTTTTAACCGAAGCAGGCCAAAAGTTCGTTTCTGTTTTACTTTTATCTATACGAGTTCCTGTCCTCATGTAGGTTCTGACATCGGTCTTCCATATCATCCTCCCATTTGAATACGGGGTTTTTTTAATGTTTTATCTGGAATTTTGTTTGTTACTGTCTGTTATAACTGGGAATGGAAAGCCCCTCCAAAGTATTTCTACTGCCAATCACATTATCTATGTTTTAATTTGTCATATTACATCAAAGCTGAAACCCTTTTGTAGATTTCTGTTTCCCTTAGGTTGAAGCTGAAACATCAACTTGGCTTGCAAAGCCCTGTGTGATCTACTTTCCTGAGGCTTCAGAGTCCTCTCACATCACAACAGCCCTCACCCTGCTGTGCTTTGAGCACACTGCTCTGTTCCTTGCATGCCTTGCTCAAATGATTGGTGGTTTCATCATGAGTTTATCTCTGAATTTAAGAATTTCTAGATTCCCTGTGGTCCATGCTGGTGGTGTGATCGCAGTAAAGTCTGGTGTGTGATGTCCCTTAGCCTGACTTCTAGGAAGATGCGATCTCTACTCCTCTGAGAGTCAGAGCCTGTCTTCTGACTGTGTGACCCTTTCTGCTCCATTGTCCATGGAGACATGATACCTGTTAGCTACTGTTACTACTGCTCCTTGCCCAGCTCAAGTCAGGAAGGACAAGGAGCCAACTGGTCCAGCTACTCTGAATATAGAGATTGAATTCATAATCTCGACAACTGCCTCACAGCTGTCTTCTGTTCTTTGTTATCTGTTGGTGCACTTGTGGAGAAGAAAGCGGATCTGGAAAAAGCTCATACTCACTCTTTTCCCTATATGTGTTGGGCCATGATTCTTTCTAGAAGTAAATATGATTTCTTTCACTTTTTTTTTTTTAAGGAATTCCTCAAGTATCATCTATGATGGTTAATTTTGTATGTCAACTTAACTAGGTCATAGTACCCAGATATTTGATCAAACATTATTCTATATGTTTCTATGAAGGTATTTTTTAGAGAAGATTAACATTTAAATCAATGGACTTTGAGTAAAGTGGATTATCCTCCAGAATTTAGAGGGCCCCATACAATTAGATAAAAGCCTTAATGGAAAAAGACTGACATCCCTCTCCCAACAGATTGCCCTTGAACTTGAACTGCATCATCAGCTTTTCCCTAAGCTTTCAGCCAACCAACCTATGCTTGTCAGCCTCTACAACTGCATGAAAATATATTACACACACATATATACATATATATTTGTGTATTGTGTATTATTATATATGCATGAATATACATTTGTATATTGTATTTTACATATACACTAGGAGATTGGCTCTGTTTCTCTGGAGAACCCTGAAATACAACATTTACTGTAATTTTGCTTTTCTATTCCTTTCTATGTTCCCATTTCATGGATATCTTGGTGAACTTACATGTTCAATATACCATCTTGGTCAAAAGTTCTAGGACATTTCTTTGAGAGAATCATTCAATAGCTATAGAAGAATTTGAAAAACTTGTCAGTCATTTCGATTTTCTAAAATTTCCTGAGTAGCTTTTGAGAACATATTTTTCTCTGTAATATATTTTACCTAGAATATATTTGACACATATACTGCATATCCTGATTTGCCCCCTGTGCAGATGGTGTTACCTTACAATTTTCTGCCTGTACATCCAACCTATCTCTTACATACCAACCTATAAAAATTATCGGTTGGTAAAAGAACAAGGGAAAGAAGAATGGGCAAACCTGTAGTGAAACTGAAGTTGGAATGACAAGGCAGTGAGAGAATAAGTTCTATGGAAGTACTTCTCCAAATTGTGTCTCGATATTAAATACATTTTGCTTTTCTGAACTAAATCTTTCTTGGTCTTTATATGTTAATATGCTCATATTTGCATAACTCAAAAATTGCATCATTTACATTTTATTCCTGATGCAACTGCTTAAGACATACCAACTGATATATTTTCTTTCACCACATTTTTGTCTCAATATTACATTTGTGGATCCAATTTCTCTTTCTTGTGCACCACAGGCCTTAGATTTTTAGTTTTGGGGACTATTGGCCTTTGACCTCTTCCCAAGTGAGGGCCACAGAGAAATCAGCCCTACCTTTACCTGGTGATGACTTTGAGTATCTCATTTCGCCAGCCCTTGCCTTTACTCAGTTATGTATTTTGCCTGCCAGAGATTGCAGAGGCTTTGGTGGGATCTCAGGAAATGTTTTATTTTCCTTTTTCTGCCAGGAACCTTGAAAATGACTCAAAGGGTTTTATTGTAGCTTGGCAGTAATGGACTCCAAACCATGCAGGGTCAAGGATGAAAAAGCTGAGTATGGCAATTTTAAATGAGCTATAATGTCCCCAAGAACCAAATAAAGCTTGTTGTCCCGGTGAAGACCTCCGAGTGTATCTTCATGGGGATAACCTCAACCATCTCAATACACAGGCTTCCCCAAGAGGCCCCATTTCCCCTGAATCTCGGGTTGTGGTCTTTTCTTATGTCTCAGTAGTATGGTGATGTGAGTCATGGGTTTCATTACCCCGTGGGCAGCTGGCTAGAGAGAAGGGAACCTACACATCCTGAGCTAGGAGCAATAAAGGGAGAGCAGAAGGATTTTAAATGCAGATGGTGGTTTATTGTTTTACTCTCTCCTTCTGGTTTTGGTTGAACCCTCCAATGTTTTTAAATGAAAGAAGTTATCTCATAGCACAAGCATTCATCCTCTGCTGACAGCCCTTTCAGGGTCTTCTTAAAAGGTGTGTTCCCTCTCTGTCAGAATAATTTTTATTGTTTGTCAAGCTAAAAGAGTGTCAGCTTCCTCCCAAATTTGCATCACAGGGTGAAGCTTTCTTCTGATCACTTAACCCTGGGCACATCAAATCCCTTAGAGCCTTCTAGATTGCTTTTTCTCAACTCCTGACTACAGTAGGGACATCCTAGCCTATCTGGCCTTTCTTTTCACTGATGATTCCACTGTTCATCATTTGTGAGGAGACTCCATAAACATGTATCTAGAGGTCCATACTTCCATATGCTTTAGATTCATTAGCAACTATACCAAAACATTGGCCATGGGTGAGAAAACCTTACTAAAGTCACTCATTCATTTAAAAAATTTATGTGATTATGGATACATATGTCTATACTGGTAGTGCCAAATATATAGAGATATACACAGTTTAAGAGATGTTTAGGAGATGTTATCTATGTATTACTTTTAGTTCATCATAATCAGAAGTGTCTGGACACTGATGGTCACCACTTTGAGTACCTCTTGTAATTGCAGAAGTCAAATGTACCTTGTGTTCATCTTTTGTTATCAGTATATACTGAGCATTATAATTTCAGTTTCATTTTTTCCTTTCTTAAAATGTGCATACATTTTTGGCACTCTGTAAACACACATACATATAAACATACATATGTGTATTTATTGAGCAAGTCTGATGCATCTAGTTGATGAAAAAAGAGGTAAGCAGGATTCAGCTATAGAACAAAAATTGTAACCATCTTTTGGATGAGAAAGACCCCTAAAGAGGTTAGCAGGGGTATACACATGTACCCATTGCATCATCATATAGAGTGATGGTGGGGAGTGGGTCACAGGGAACACGTCACAATCATTGAACATTGTAATTTTCAAGTCGTTTCTGAATCCTAGCTCCCCATTCTCACCTTATTTGACTCTCAAAACTATAAGAGACAGCAAAGCTTCTCACCCACTGCCCTGTTTCAAAATAGAACAAATTCAGAGCCCTGATCAGGGAAAAATAGAAGGCTGAGCAAACATCAGAAGTGAAAGTCTCTCCCACTGCTACTAAATAATGGAACCAAAGAGAAAAGAAAGAGATCTGTCACAAATGAGGAAAAATCAACAGAGGAACACAGGCAATTTCCAGTGTTCCAAACAGAAAACACCTGAAAAAATAAGACCTCAGAGCCCAGTGGAAGTCACCAATGACAGGCCCCAAAATACAACAGGATTTAGAGAATGGATGGAAAGAGTAAATAAGATTCAAGAAAGGCAAGATGTAACACTGAAAGACCTTGTAACAGAGATTTTGGCCATGAAAATTTTCATCCAGGAAATAAATAACAAGATGACAAGCATGGAAAACAGAATTAATCAAGCAGAAGAAAGAATCTCAGAAATTGAAACCAAAACATGGAATTAAAAGACATAGAAAGAAAACTCAGAAAGAAAGAACAAAGCCTCAAAAGATGTGTGATTATATCAAGAGGCCAACATATGCCTGATTGGTATCCCAGGAGAAGAAAGAGAGATGGAGAACACCTTGGAGCAAGTATTACAGGAGGTTATCCAAGAAAACTTTCCCTATGTCACCATCCAAGCATTAAAGATACAAAGAACATCTGCAAGACATGAAATGAGAAGACCAACCCTAGACACAGAAATTCACCTACACAAAGTAAGTATGCAAGAAAAAATCCTGAAGGAAGCAAGAGAGAAAGATCAGAGTACCTACCAGGGAAAATCAATCAGAATAACAGCAGACCTATCGGCAGAAACACTACAAGATAGTAGGGCCTGAAGTCCAATATTCAAAGTCCTCAAAGATAAATAATTTCAACCAAGAATTTCCTATCCAGCCAAGCTCAGCTTCATCAGTGATGGAGAATTTAAAACATTTTCAGACATCCAATCCCTAAGAGATTATGCAGCTTCCAGAACAGATCTATAGGACATGCTTAAAAAGGTATTAAGCACAGAAGAAAAAAAGAATGATCAAGCATTTCCCAAGAGAACAGGAGAACACAGAATCAGCAGAGAGTACATTGTGACTGCAAACTTGAAAACACACACATACAACAACCCAAAAGTTAAAAGAAAATAAAGAAAAAACTTTATAAAAACTTCATGATGGGGATGAATGATCATATTTCAATAATCATCCTGAACATGAATGGACTAACTGAAATGCATGACTGAAAAGAAGAGAATGGCAAGTTGAATAAAAAACAATAATCCAATAATTTGCTGTATCAGGAAGCTCACCTCACCACAAGGGATGCACACAGACTCAAAATTAGAGGATGGAATATGAATTTCGTGGTGAATGGATCACAAAAGAAGGCAGGAGTTGTGATCTTAAAATCAGACAAAACAGCCTATAAGTTGTCAAAAATTTAAAAAGATATGGAAGGACACTACATAACGATGAAAGGTTCAATTCAGCAATAAGAAATATCTATCCTAATATGCACCCATCACAGAAGAGCCAGTGTTTATAAAGCAACTACTAAATAAACTGAAAAAATATATTGACTCTAACACTATTATAACTGGAGACTTAAATACCATGCAAACAACACTAGATGGATCATTGGCGCACACACACACAAATCAACAAAGATATCCAAAATCTCATCTTGACATTTGACCAGATGGACTTCATAGATATCCACAGGATACTCCACCCAACAACCACAGAATATGCATTCTACTCATCACCACATAGACCACACTCCAAGATCAATCACATCCTTAGCCATAGAACAAACATTAACAAAGTTCACAAAATCAAAATACTGCCATGCACCTTCTCAGACCACAGTGGAATAAAAATAAATATCAATACCAACAAAATTCCTCCTAAACCTACAAAGACGTGGACAGTAAACGGCATCATGCTGAAAGACCACTGGGTCAACACAGAAATTAAAAGATTCCTGAAAAAGAAGAAACATCTTATCAAAACCTCTGGAATGCCATGAAATTAATTCTAAAAGGGGAATTTATATCTCTGAACACACATCAAAAAAATGGAAAGATCACAAGTTAACAGCCTAACAAGTCACCTAAGGGAGTTGGAAAGACAAGACCACCAAAACTCTAACTTTAGCAGGAGAATACAGATCACCAAAGTAAAAGCCCATAAAAGACAAAAATATCATAGAAAATATTAACAAAACAAAAAGCTGCTTCTTTGAAAGAATAAACAAGGTTGATGACCCCCTAGCCAGAATAACCAAGAAAAAGCCCAAATAAACAAAATCAGGAACACAAAAGAAATCACAACTGACCCTGAGGGAATAAAAAAGATTATCTAAGATTACTAGGCACACTGGTATGAAAGCAAATTTGATAACCTAAAAGAAAATGGAGGACACTCTGACATCGCACAACCTCCCAAGGTTGAAACAAGAAGACACTGAGAAATGAAATAGACCAATAACAACTCAGGAAATTGACTCCAGCATAAGAAAAGTATCTACAGAAAAAAGCCCTGGACCAGATGACTTTCCAGTGGAGTTCTACAAAATATTTAAGGAGGTGCTGATACCAATTCTATTGAAAGTATTCCAGGCAACTGAGAAACACAGAATTCTCCTCAAATCATTTTACCCGAACCCAAACCAGGTACAGATCCAACAAAGAAGAGAACTACAGGCCAATACCCCTAATAAATATAGATGTAAAAGTTCTCAACAAGATTCTAGCAAATCGTATCCAACAACACATCTTAAAAAGTCATCCACCATGACCAAGTAGGCTTCATTCCTAGGATGTAGGACTGGTTCAACATCCACAAGACAAATATAATTAAATACATCCACAGATATAAAAACACGAACCACATGATTATATCATTAGATGCAAAAAAAGTTTTTGATAAAATCCAGCATCCTTTTTTGATAAAAACCCTCGAACACCTAGGTATAGAAGGAGCATACCTCAAAATAGTAAGCGCCATTTATGATAAATCCACAGCCAGCAAAATGAACAGAAACTGGAATCATTTCCCCCGACAACTGGAACAAGACAAGGCTGTCCGCTCTTACCCCTTCTGTTCAACATTGTGTTGGAAGTCCTAGCTAGAGCAATTAGACAAGAGAAGGAAATCAGGGGTATCCAAATAGGAAAAGAGGAAGTCATGTGATCCCTCTTTGCTAATGATATGCTCCTATACCTCGAAAGTCCAAGAGAATCTGTCAAAAACCTACTTGTACTGATAAAGGACTTTGGCAAAGTATCAGACTACAAAATAAATGTGCAAAAGACAGTTGTATTCTTATACACAACAACAAGCAGGCAGAAAAACAAATAAAATGCACAATCCCATTAATGATAGCCACAAAAGAAAATGAAAACTTCAGCATCTTCCTAACCAGAGAAGTGAAAGACCTTTACAATGAAAACTACAAAACAAATGGAAACAAACAAATGAAAAAATATTCCATGCTCATGGATTCAAAGAATCAACATTGTTAA
Source organism: Carlito syrichta (assembly GCF_000164805.1). NCBI lineage: Eukaryota > Metazoa > Chordata > Mammalia > Primates > Tarsiidae > Carlito > Carlito syrichta. The sequence goes on along the minus strand of NW_007258372.1, from coordinate 307,228 downwards.
GATGTCCATCCTACCAAAGGCAATCTACAGATTCAGTGCAATAACCATTAAATCACCAGCATCATTCTTCTCAGACCAGGAAACAACAATATAGCAATTCATATGAAAACATAAATGACTACAAATAGCCAAAACAATCATTAGCAAAAGAAGCAAAGCAGGAGATATCACACTTCCAGTCTTTTAATTTATTTATTTATTTATTTATTTGAAAGCAGGATTTATTAAGAGGACAGAAAAGCTTCTACAGTGGGAGGGGACCCAAAGGGGTTGCCCACTTTCAGACTTTAAACTTTATTATAAGGCTACAATAATCAAAACAGAATAGTTTTTGTACAAGAACAGGCATATGGGCCAATGGAATAGGATAGAGATTCCGGAAGTAAAGCCTCAATTTCTCAGCAAACTCTTGGACAAAGTCTCTATCAACAACCACTGGGGAGAGGCGACCCATTCATTAAATGGTGCTGAGAAAACTGGCTGACCAAATGCAGAAGATTGAAACAGGACCCCTAATTACCATACACAAAAATCACCTCTAAATGGATCAAAGACCTAAATATAGCACCTCAGACTGTAAGAATCTTAAAAAAGGTGGGAAACACCCTTATAGAAATTATTGTAGGCAACCAATTCCTGATCAAAACCCAGGTGCGAATGTCATAAGAGATAAGATAAGCTTTAAACTGAAAAGCTTCTGCAAAGCAAAAGAAGCCATCAAGAGAGCAGGAGACAGCCCACAGAAAGCGAAAAATATTTGCCAACTTTATACCTGACAAAGGCCTAACATCCTGGAGCTACAAGGAACTCAAATGTGCAGAAAGGAAAACAAACAAACAAAAAAAAAAAACAAGCAACCCCATTAAAAAGTGGAAGAAAGACATGAATAGACACTTTTCAAAAATAGATATACAGGCAGCCAACAGAACATGAAAAAGTGATCAGCCTCACTAATCATCAGAGAAATGCAAATCAAAATCACAATGAGACGCCACCTAACCCCAGTAAGGATGGCCATCATTAATAAAACAAACAACAGGTGCGGGTGAGGATGCGGAGAAAAGGGAACACTTCTACACTGCTGGTGGGAATGCAAACTAGTTCAGCCTCTATGGAAAACAGTGTGGCAATTTCTAAAAGAACTAGAAACTGACCTTCCGTATGACCCAGCAATCCCCCTATTGGGAAGGTGCCTGGAGGAACTTAACTCATTCTCCAAAAAGCTGCCTGCATGTGCATGTTTATTGCAGCATTATTCACAATAGCAAAAGCATGGAACCAATGCTGCCTATAAAAACTGGACTGGATTAAAAAAAATATGGTACATATACACAATGAAATATTACACAACCATAAAGAAGGACAAACATATGGACTTTGCAGCAACTTGGATAGATTTAGAGTCTATAATACTCAGTGATCTGTCACAGAAACAAAGAACAGAGTACCACAGGTTCTCACTCATAAGCAGACCCTGAACATTTGCTATAATACTATAAGAAAGGAATTGGCAGTAGTGGGATACTGCCAGGGTGAGGGTGGGGACACGACATCAAAAAGAGTACCTGATCTCAAACCAGGCAAAGTGGGGACCAAACTTTACCTGTATGATGTCTACTTGTAAACCTAATCCTGAATTGTATCACACATCTTTAAAATAAAATATTTTTTAAAAGAGGTAAACAAAATAGATGAAATATATATTTCTTAATTCTAGTGGGAATTGGAGACTATATATACATAATTCAATAAGTAAAGTAGTTTCAGGTTGTGATAAATGCTATGAAGAAAAAGCCCAGAAAAGAGATCTCACCCTGAGAAGAGTTAACATTCTAGTTGGAGTGGTCAGGTCACTTTGTCAGAGACCAGAAAGCAGAACTGAGGTGATTTCGGTAGGCTGGTGTGAATATGCCATTAATGAGAAGATTGGTCAAGAATTGTTAAATGTGGGTACCTGGCCCCCACACCTGGCCAGGGCCTGTTAGACCCTTCCTGCTTGAACTGGCTCTTGGGGGCCTTCTGTCATTGTCCCAAGGCCACCTTTGTTTCCATATGTGTTATTCCAAGGAGAAAAAAGTCTTCAGTCAGTGTCCAAGTCATGGGGCATGTAATACAGAGTTCTTGGGTCTCCCTTGATAAAGAACTCATCTGGTGTTTCACAGGAATGAATTCTCTGCCGTTGATCCTTTTGCCATTCCGAATGAATTTTTCTTCCCTTTGGATTCACAGCTACCCGAGTCCTTTCAACGTGGGATTGTATACTGACTTTTTTCCTTGTTGCATCCAGTCTTCTAGCCCAAGAGAGGCTGGAAGAATATGAACAATTCACATAGCTCTCCGCCCGCAAGTTGCATCTCAGTGTACCTGTGGCAGTATTCACTTGTCTTTTCAGACTAGCCACAAATCAGATTACCACTTTCAATGATACAGCACAGTACTCCGACAGTCGTGTTTTCTTCTTGCAGTGATTAAATACAAAATGACTCTATACTGTCCCAAACTTGAAAGGTGATAGACAAGAACACAGTGGACTTTTATCAAATTGCTCTATTGGCGACAGCCTGATTTTCCTTCAAAGGGAAAGAGAGGTTCTTTTTCCATCTGCTTTAGTGGAGCTATCAGACAGCAAGTTAGCACAGCATTCTTCTGCTAAGGTTGAATGATAAATGATGAGAAAAACATTCTGATTATACACAGACGGATTACAAAATAAAAAATATGTCCCCGATCTGTTTTTTTTTTTTTTTAAAGAGGAATGCCTGGACAAGAAGAAGTCTTATGAAAACAAAATAATAATTAAATGAGAAACGTTTTCTTCAAATTTAGGAAAAAGTTAAAAAAAATTTTAATTAAACAAGCATGTATTAAATTTTATCTAAGTGCTAGTCATCATGTTAAATAATAAATGTTATTTATTTATAAACATTTATTTATTTATAAACACCAAGATAATAAATGTTGCCCCTGTCCTGAAAAAAATGTTGCTCCCCTCCTTAAAAAACTCACATCCCTAACATTAGGACATGTCAGTTTCATTTTTTTGGCACATGATTTTAGTCTTGCCCTTGGAATGTAAATAAAAAATGAGGAAGCAGCAGAAAGAGTGACAGCTTCTATTTACTGAGAAGAGGTCTGGAAAGATATCCAGAAGACGTTATATCCGAGCTACAACAGAAGGACTTAATTGGAGCTCATTAAGTGGCTGTGAGGGGAAGCAGGCGGTGGCTGAATGAGCATTTCAGGAAAACAGAGATGCAAGACCCAGGCTCTTGGAGTTGCCTGGCGTGTGCAGGAGTTCAGAAGAGGCTGGTACTGTTGGCGTGTGGACCTTCAAGGGAAGCAGGTGGTTCATCGGGGAAGACAGAAAGTAGGGTCACGTCACGGCAAGTCTGATGTTTTAAGTGCAAAAGCTCGGCTTTTATTTTCAGGACAGTGATTTAAATCTCCTTCACATATGAATCCCCTGGGGGAGCTGTGAAAAAAATTGCAGATCTGGTTTCCAAAGATTTAGTTTGTATTAAACAGGGCACAGGCACCAGTGTTTTTAAAAAGCTCCTGTGGTGAATATACACACTGTGTGTGTGTGTGTGTGTGTGTCCAAGGGTCCTGGCTTGTAACTCCCACAACCCTCCTTAAAGTTTTTTGTTAGAGTGTTGGATGGGTGAGGCCTTAGGAGAGGCCTCAGGCAAAAAGAAATTTCTCTGACCTTCCCTTGCCCTACTTTCACCAACCCAAGGCAGGACTTTAATCTTCCCCCACCTTTCCGATGGGGAGTCATATGACCCTCCTTCCTGAGAGAGTCTCCCCTGTTCCCTGGAGGAAGGAAGCCTGACATCATGAAGCTTCCACGAAAACCCCAGAGGACAGGGTTCTGAGTGCTTCCGGGGAGCTGAACAGGGGAACACCCCACCCGCATGGAGACAGAAGCTCCTCTGCTCGGAACCTTCCAGACCACGCCCTGTGTATCTCTTCATCTAGCTCTTTAGTTGTATCCTGTAGAATATCCTTCCTGGGAGGGGGCACTCCTCATCAACAAGGGTACCTGCATAATGAACATTTGTATATCTAACGCTGAATTATACCCCACATCTTTAAAATAAAAAAAAAATTAAAGAAAAAAAAAAGGAATATCCTTCTTAATACACAGTAAGTGTGTTTCCCTGAGTTCTGTGAGCTGCTCCAGCACATCAATCGAACTCAAAGAGGAGATCACGGGAAGCCCAACTTGAAGCCAGTTGGTTAGAAGTTCAGACTTGCCACGGGTGGGAAGGACAGGATGATTTTGGGGACTAAGCCTTCAACCGTGGGACCCAGTACTATCTCTAGATAGATATTGTCAGAATTGAATTGGAGGACACCCAGCTGCTGTCCGCTGCAGATCCGATGGCTTGTTTGTTGATGAGAGGAACCACCCACACTTGGACGTGGAAGTCTTCTGTGTTGACTGTGGTGGTGGGAAGAGCAGAAGAAAAATGTGGTTTGAGAGTTTTTTCTCTACAGCTACCCAGCATTTTATTTATTTGTTTATTGTTTTTGTTGTAATGCACAGCTAAGGTTGAGAACCACTGTTTTAGAAATTGGTCATTAAAAGGTATGAAAATGCACAGTCATCGGTGTATCTTTGATAGTCATTCCTGCCACAGAGTTGAAAAGAATTTAAATTTAGAGGTCACGGAAATAATCAGGGGAATAAGCCTGTAACTAGCTACTGATTTTGTGCTGATTTTGTGGAGTGGGAAGAACATGGACCTCAGGCCTGGTTCAGTGTGTTGGCATTTTCACCACAAACAGACACTTACCCTCTCTGGGCCTCAGTTCTACCAGCTATAAAACTGGGAATCTTACAATAACTGTCCAACAGCACTGTTTTAAAATCCTGTAATGTGAGAGCACTTCGTTAAGTGTGAGTTATTTCCTGGGTAGAAGCAGTCTACATGCTGAAGCAGACATTGTTCTTGACTGTTCAACACCCATTCCACCTCAGACGGTCATCAGATTTCTGCCACTTTCTGCAAGTTTTACTCTCTACAAATTTTATAGAGAGGTTTACATAGAGGGAGAGTTTCTCTTCTGCCCCTGAACCCACTTATTTCTGGAGGTTATGCTGCTGTCATTTGGTTAGAAAGGAAGAAGTGGGAGGAGCCTGTGTCCTTAAAGACAGTGTCAAGGATGAAGCAACCAACCTTGGGGTCCACAGTACATCTAGATTTCTTGTTATGTGAGGTCATACAGTTTGTTGTTGCTTTGCCAGTTTGGATAAGACTTCCTGTAGCAAAAAGTATCTCAATTAATGGACAAATGATGGATCAAAAAATAAGACGATTCATGGAGCAAATATCCTGTTGAAAGCAGACAAGTTTGAACAGATGGAACTGAATGAAAATTGAGCTGAGGAATCATTCTTAAATCTGATTCAAACTTACTGAGAATGGAAAATGGATTCCAATTGGATGGAAATCCCAGAACTATAGTAGGGCATTACAGACACAAGGCGGAAGCTGTGAAATCCATGTAATACTAGGTCCCTGGAACCAATATGGCTTTGCTTCACTATGATCCCGGTATCTTTGGAACACCAGCCTTTGGAAAGATCACATGACGTAATAGAAAGTTCTCACTTCGGGGCATCACCCAATCACCTTAACTCTACTGCGTCCTACCTATGTGACTTCTGGCTAGCTAGTTAACCTCTTTGATCCTCATTTTCCTGAATGGTAGCATGAAGAAAACGCTACCTACTTTAAAAGGTCTGAATATCAAATGAGATATTAGAAAGCATTCACATAATACATGGTAAATAATGACAATTAGCATTGGTGAGAATATCCATTTGTTAAGTTCTTAAATGTTGAGAGAGGAGCCATGTCTGCCAGGGGTGACCCCACTGGGGTATTTCAGGATAAACCTAAGGCCCAGAGCTACATCTAAACAGATTTATCCCCCAGAAAAGATGGTAGGGAACAGGAATTGTCTTTAAAAATCAAGTGATATGTAACCTAAGCATAGTAGCATGTTTGCATTCAGTGTAGAATTCTCATAGGACATTGGAAATACATAAACAAAATTGTAGTAGGCAGCATAATAATTTCATGCAGGAAAAATTTGGTATATTTTTAAAATGCACGAATAATTACCTTCCAACTTGATTTTTGGCCTCTTTCCTCAGATCAGCAGCCTGAATTTCAGGAATTAAGGTGTTCGTCATAGTGATTAATATTGAAGATGCAGAAAAGATACTCAGATCCTGAGCATTCAGAGATAGAAAGACGAGACTTCCCAGGGAAAATGGAACATACTTTTCTTTAGAATAAGATGGCAAAACTGTAATATTTGGAAGGGTGTGAGGGCAGAGAATTAAGAGACATTTAAAGTAAGAACACCCTTTGGAGCAAGAAAAGATGTTGAAATCCAAGTACTGTTACTGAGGACGATACATCTTTCAAAACTGAATGTAGGAGAACTACAAATTAAAATGAGGCAAAATTTCATGAGCAGAAATCCTGGAATGAAGGATATTGATGGGCTGTTAGAAGGAAAATGCGAAACTGGCCAGTTAAAGGAATGAACCTCTCCCTTTCAGTATTGCACCCAATCTTCTTTTTCATTGTCATCAGAAATAAAATCTGGTCAAAATCCTGACTCAATTTAGTTTCTGGGTCATGCTACCCAACCGACTCTATAAAAATCCTCAAATCAAGTCTGAGTTGTCCTCTGAGCCCGGTGGTTACCTGGCTGTGTGTGTGGCACTAAGTGCTATCCTGTTCCTGCACAGGGCTAGAAGTGCTCTGGAGCATATGGAATCTGGTGTAAAAATTGAAGAATCTGACCCAGCATTTTGGCTTTCAAATAGAAAGCAAATAGCACAAAAATTAGGAAATTGTATTATATTATAATTGTATATATGATGTATATATAATATAAATTGTATTATATTATGGAGTATTTTTACTGCTATTCTTTTAAAAACATTATTTCCCTTGTTGACATTGTTTAGTAGAATAATTATACATCTTAGATCAATAATATTTTCAACTGACTACAAGAAGCATGCTGTGATTGACATGAGTATTTATTGTGTGACTTTGTACCAAAAGAAACCTATTTGACTTAGTGCATTTCTAAAAAATTCATGTGTTTCATGGACTTGTCAGTAATACAAATCAGACATTCCTGTAATCTCCAAAGTTGTATATCTGGTTTAACTCCATCATTTTACTAAGGAGGAAAAGACCCAGAGGATAAATGATCATGTGCATAGGCCCATACAGGGATTGAGTCAATAATAACACATAACTTCTCATGATTAAAGATCTTTCCAAAATGAAGTTTACACTGGTCATCCAAATTTGACTGGTTATTTCCTAGAAGAAGGGTAGGCACTTAACTTAAGAGTTAAGTCTTTAAAATTAACATGTTCTTTACCCAAAAGGAATGTTTGTTTAAATTTCAGTCAGGTGATTATGAATGAGAAAATAGTATAAAAATACCCCATCAACAAGGGTAGCTGCAAAAGGAATATTTATATACCTAGCCCTGAATTGTACCCCACATATTTAAAACAAATTTTTTTTAAAAGTTAAAGAAATAGCATGGATTTATAAATTAAATAAACTTAGGCAGGTTCTTAAAATCGTATCAATAAACCGGGCTCGGTGGCTCAGCCTGTAATCCCGCGCCTTTGGGAGGCTGAGGTGAGTGGATTGCCTAAGCCCGCGGGTTCGAGACCCGCCTGGGCAGCGAGACCTCATCTCTACAATAAATCAAAAAATCAGCCGGGCGTGGTAGCGCATGCCTGTAATTCCAGCTACTTGGAAGGCTGAGGTGGAAGGATCGCCGGAGCCCCAGCAGGTCGAGGCTGCGGTGGCCGGAAGCGGCCACTGCACTCCAGTCTGGGCGACAGAGTGAGACTCCAACTCAAAAAAAAAAAAATAAAAATAAAAAAAATCATATCAATAATCTTAATCTTTGATGTAATCTGGCAATTTTTTCTATTTTATTTTGAGACAAGATCTCACTTTGTCACCCAGGCTGGAGTGCAGTGACACAATCACAACTCACTATAACCTTGACCTCATGGGCTCAAGTGACCCTCCCACCTGAGCCTCCCAAGTAGCTAGGACTACAGTGTATACCACAAAGCCCAGTTAATTTTTTAAAAACATTTTATTTTTGTAGAATAGGGTCTCGTTATATTGCCCAGACTGGTCTTGAATTCTGGCCTCAAGCGATCTTCCTACCTCAGGTCCCCAAAGTGCTGAGAATTCAGGCTTGAGCTGCTGTGCCCAGCCTGAGCTAAGTTTAATGCATACAAATTCAACTTACCTTTTCTAGACTTCTGACACCAGGAAATTATTATTTTGTGTGATATTGGACTATTCGTCAAAAGTGGAAATATCTTTGGGAGGTATTATGTGGATTCTCAGTTATTGACACCTTGGTGCTGGTCATTTTAATAAGCCATCTTTTCACACCCACCCCAGCAACAGCCATAAAAGCTAAAATTATTTTTTGCTTTTGGGGAAAGTGATTCGATAGTAATGCGACCAGGAGGGATAGATGATTGTAGGTTATTGAAAACTGCCTTGAGATGGCAAATTTTGGCTAGTAGCAGGGAACAATCAGTCACGGGGAGAATGGAGGCATTTGGGGCATGGTCACAAGGAGAGAAAAAACTTCAGAAAGACAGAGGGTCAACTTGGTCTCTTCAGCAAGGTTACAGAAATAGTCCTTAATACTCTCATTCTAATAAATGAGACTCTAATTTTTTAAAGCTGTTCTGGTCAATAGTTGCCTGGCACCAAAACGTGGTATCATCACTTATTTTCCTGGGCTGAGTCTCAGCTGTAACAAAGCCCTGATCATGTGAACAGAAGGAGAAGAATCTCACACAAATCTTAGAAATGAGGTAAAGGAGAGGTTCTTTCCCAATTAAGTGGGCTCCTTGGGGGAGTTTTGCTTAACTCCCTGAAGCCTGTCTCAAGGATAGGACAAGGATAAGTTTCCTATCCTTGCAAGTTATCCCCCTTGGGTTACTACTCCAGCAAGGAAGTCTATCTCATTCAACCTGCCCTCTGGCATCTTCAAGGGAAACTGATCCAACAGGTGGGACCAGAAACCTTTCTCTTCTGAAACCCAACTTGAAGATAAGACCCAAAAGTTCTGATGTGAATGTCTTATGATAATATTTCCTCCTAGCCTGTTCAATGAAGGGCATGAAGTCTACAAGGAATGGGCATCTCTCCAAAGGCTTCCATTTCTAAACCACCTCCCAGCCTCCTTCCCCAGGTGCTGTTCCTTCAGACTACCCATGATCCCTTGGGGCTGTCTCCAAACACACCAAGCTCTTCCAGGGGGCTGCTCCACCGGGACTGCTCTCTCTCCAGACCTTCAGGTGACTTAGTCCTTGAGGTTGCAACGTCATTTTCCTTAGTTGTCCCATTTGGAAAACAACTTCCCTGTTATTCTCCTTCTCAGCCCTCAAATTATTTAAATGCCCTAAAGAAAATAGTCCTAGATCCTAATGTTTTCTTATTTGTTCATTGACCCTTCTCACTAGAATGGAAGCTACCTAAGTGACAGACTGCCTGGTTCACTACTGTTTCTGCAGCACCAACCGTGTGATTGAACTTCTTAAAGCACAGATGCTAACTAGGCTGGCTTTACTGGGCGCTAAGTAGTGTGGTGCTCAGCTCTGGAAAGCGCCAGGCTGCCATTACACTGTGGAAGGCTGAGAGCAGGGTTTGTAGACTTGTATTGACCATCGCAGCCCGAGGTTGGGGGAGGCAGGGAGAGGTGGTGTCATTTGGGAAGTGAGCATCTTCCTCAGGAAGGAGCTTGATCTCTTCTCTAGCCTTTGCATAAGCCCTTTGTTGAGGCTCTAGAATCCTTCACTTGTGTGTCATGAAGGGCTTTAGACTGAAAAATGGAAAGCGATGTGGTTTGACCAGGTTTCATAATACCTACTGATTATTATGTCTGAAAAAACCAAAACAAATCAACAAGAAACCTTGTGTAGTCTATGTGAAACATGAAATTTTAAGGATTGCTATTTCAAGACTATAAACACCTGGCAGGAGGGAACTCTGTCTCATTCATCTCTATACTATAAAGCCCTAGGCCTTCCTCCCACTCCCCCCCCAAAAAAGTGATTCCTCATTCAGAAAATACTGGCAACTCCCAAAACAAGCCTTCTACCATGAAAAAGCTGCCAAGAATACTCCCAACAGCTGGAGTGGTAACTGAAGGGAGAAGACATTGGCTAAGTTGAGGTATAACTAGTATGATTATTCCTAAGGTGATTGGTATTTCTAGCTCGCCGCTTTCTCTTCCTTTGGTCTTCCTGACACCAGGTCATTGTGGGGAAGAGGGTGATGGTTTATCTAGGGCTTCCTCAGTAGCAGACCCAGTGAAGGCTGTGAGAATTACATGGAATGGTATACATGATGGCTGTTATTTTTACTGTTATGCTGAGGCACAAATTGGGATTCAGGATGCTTATGCAACGTGCTCATACTCACGAAGCTAAAAAGTGGCCAGGCTAGCCAGGCTCGGTGGCTCAGTCTGTCATCCCATCACTTTGGGAGGCCGAGGGAAGTGGATTTCCTGAGTCCACGGGTTCGAGACCAGCCCGGGCAATTTGGTGAGACCTCGTCTCTACAATAAAAATCAAAAATTAGTTGGGTGTGGTGGCATGCTCCTGTAGTTCCAGCTACCTGGAAGGCTGAGGCGGAAGGACCACTGGAGCCCAGCAGATTGATGCTGGGGTGGCTGTGAGCCTGTGTGCCACTGCATTCCAGCCTGGGTGATGGAGTGAGACTCCAACTCCAAAAAAAAAAAAAGGCCAAGCTGAAATTTGGGGTGAAGTCAGGTAAGTCTGACTTAAAGGCAAGTTCTGTTTCCATTACAAGATCATTTTCCGAAAATAATCTGAGAAACAGAGTAAGTCACTCACTTGTCAGTCGACCCCTGAGACTCCCCTTCATGGATCCTTCCTTTGACAAGAGAAGGGAAGGAAAAGACTGTAATGCTTAGAACAAAGAAGGACTCTCTAAATGTAGAATCCTGGGCATTGTAATACCCGCCTGGACAAATCTGGGGCAAGACAATCCTTGTGGTCCTATAAAAATGGTGCTCCCATGATCTTCACGTGGGCCAGCCTCAAGCCTCAGTTTCTTTTTAGCCACTCTTATTCTACAAATTCTGTCCCTTGGGTCCCTTGGAAGTTGGTCATTTTATATTTCCAGGGCCTGGTGGCATTGGCAGATCACTGCTATTAAATAGCATCAGATTTGGTTCTTTTTGAAAATGCAAACCTTGACTTAAAGCCCCAAGTTTGTTTTTGCCATATGAGTGCCTCTGATCAACATACCAGATGTTTATATAACCTTTGCTGTTTCCTCCTAGAGGATTAGATTGACACAGTGACTATGGATTCAGGCTTGCAAAGCTCATGTCAAAGTGTTTTGTTCGAAAGCTCTGTCACAAAATAATATGTAGCCAAAACTGAGTCTCTAAAAAGATCAGGGAATAGAGGTAGAGACATGCTCTTTTAAATTCAGTTGTGAATTGCATCTCTTGGAAGCCCATTGCCCAGTATTGCCATCAGCTCAACAATGCACCATGTCCTGTCATGACAATGATACGGTCTAAAATTTAAATATTTTGCTTCCACATCCATTTTTTCTCTAATTTCCCCAGAGGTCTTCTGAAATTGGTGCTGCCGTGTCCTTTGTTTATTTTGCATTTTATTTTTTCCAGATTTGGTGAGAGGTAATTAACAAATAAAAATTGTATCCATTTAAGGTGTACAATGTGATGATTTGACATATGCATATACTGTGAAATGACGACCACAGTTGAATTAACACGTATATCACCACCCATAGTTACCATTTTCTGTGGCGGCGGGGAGGAATGAAGACACTTAAGATCTATTCTGGCAGCACATTTTAATCCCTACCCACAAGTGAATAACCAAGGCAAAGCGAGGTAAAGTAACAGCTGAGTTTTAGAACTGAGGCTTAAAAGAATTTAGCTAGTCTGGGACAAGAGCACCCAGGGGTGGAGAACACAGACAAAGTTACAATCATATCATGCCTCCATTGTCTACGTGCTGTCAGACAGTGGGTCAGCAGGTTCCTTAACCACTCTGTGCCTCCACTCTTTGGTTGAAATAAACGTCATCATTGTCCCAATTTCAAAGGATTGCAGGAGGATGTAAAAAGATACTCTCTGCAGAGATGATTAATTGTCATTACGAGCCTCTATTCGGGTCCATCATTCTTTCCAGTTCATTTCGGCTGCAAACGAACAGACCTGCAGCAGAAAGGCGCCTCCGTCCTGCCGCTAGCAAGGGGGCATATCGCTACCGCCCAGGGGGCCTCATTTTTATTGTTAATGCAAAAGACATCGGCAAGGAACAGTCCCGTTTTCCTCCAAAACTGTGTCTCTAAGTGAGAACGGGACTTGATTCTGCCTTTAAGGCTTAGATCAATGTGAACACCACTTCTGGTATTGATTGCTCTAAGAGCGAGGTATTAGAGACTCAATGCCTGCTGAGGAAGATATATTTAAAGAATATATAGCACGCGAGTCCCTCTGTAAAGACCCTACCTCAATTCTTGCAAATACCCTTTTCCAAAGGAGTAAATCTTCAACCATAGGCAACTGCGGTCTCTGTGCCTATGGAATAAACCAGGCTTCTTTGTGAGGGTGGCCATGAGAAACAAGAAGCCATGGTCACGGGGCTGGCAGACAGCAGGGACCAGATCAGGGGCGTCTAGACCAGTGGTAAGACTGGGAAGAGCAGGGCCTGCAAAAGGCCCCAAGAGAGCCTTGAGGGGAACCGTTTTCAAAGCACCTGAAGGAAGGTGAGGGATACGGAAATGGAGTTTGAGGGAGGCTGATGTGGGAGTGGCGTGTCTTCGTCTGTTCAGGCTCCCATGACAAAATATCATAGACGGGGTGACTGATAAACAACAGAATTTTATTTCTCAGTTTCGGAGGCTGGGAAGTCCAAGGTCAAGGCCCTGGCTGATTCAGCGTCTGGTGAGACTTCACATTCTGGTTCCCAGATGATGCCCTCTCACTGCATCCTCACAAGAAGGAAGGGGCAAGAGTGCTCTCTGGGGTCTCTTGTGTCAGGGCTCTAATCCCATTCGTGAGGGCTCTACCTTGATGGCCTAGGCACCTCCCAAAAGTCCTTATACCCTCACCATCAGTTAGGGTTAGGGTTAGGATTTCACCTTTGGGGTTAGGATTTCAACATATATATCTTGAGGGGACACAGGCATCAGTTTACAGCCAGGACGACCAAGGTCTGAACACTCAAAGGATACGTGTGCAGGAGCAGGAAGCCACCTTTGGCTTATATATGACTCCTGTGTGTGATCCCAAAAGTTTCCCAGATGCATAGAGAAGTGCCAGGCTGGTGAGACTTCCAGGACCCTGTGTGAGCTACTTTCATAATCAGGAAGAATGTAGCAGGCTCGCCAAGTGATGAGTTGCCCCTGCCCGAAGGAGGGCTGAGCGTTGCTTAATTCTTCCTTTCTCCCACGGCAACACGAAATCACACCCAGGGCCATGAAGACCTCTTCTCCAGGACACCGTGACCCTTCACATTCCAGTCTGGGCCAGGAAACGGGGCAGAAGCTGCCACTTAAGCCATATATCTAGTTTGTGGAGTTGTTTTGTATTCAGGCTTCTAGAAAATGCCATGCTATACCTTTGCACATTTTTAAAAGCTGCTTCTTGTTTAGGATTTGATTAATGCAGACATTTGGTTATGAGAAAACGATTTTGAAAGATAAAAGAAGACAGTGTTTCCTTTTTTAATAATTTAATATCTTCTCCAATGACTTGTCAACAAACATATGTAGAGTCGGGTTTAATTCCTCTTCCTAACTTTTACTTGTACCACAAAGTCAAAACTAAAGGTGGCTACAGCATTTCAGAAGATGTAATATGTTTAGGTACATGTAGTGATTTTGTCAAATGTTGACTTTGGTGGCAGTGAGGCCCTATTTATGTCAAAACAAATTTTAGAAGAACAATGCCAGAATAAAAATTTAACCAAAGTGAACAATTCAATTAAGAATACTTAAGAATACTATTATACTTGTTATAAACGGTAACACAAGATAAAGAAATGAAATGTGGGAATCCCATACCCTAAAAATAGGCCATAACAGCTTATATTTCCCTCTGCATTGTCAACAATGTTCTGTATTGATATAAATAACACAATCCATCCTTTGGACATTGTCCTAAAGATAAACACTATCCTGGCAACCTTACTTTATTTCTAAGAATAAAGATAGGAAACATTATTCACAGGTTGGTGAAGCTCTATTATTGCACTGAACACATTGATGGCAAACCTAAAATGTCTCATGTTGTCAGTCTTTGCTAAATTATCCATCTTTCCAAAGTCATCTTCCATCAGTATTCAGATTCTAGTGTTTCCAAACCCTGGTGTATGCTAGCAAATATACCAAGGATTTACATATTTTATCACATGTAATTCCCACCACAAACTTTACAGGAGTCTTTATTCTCTTTGAAGTCTACCTAAGATTAGGTTCTGACTCTGCCTTGGGAGTTACCAACTGTGCATGCCAACTAGCCTGTCTCAAACAAAGGTTTAGTTTGGTTTTTCTTACCCCTCTGTAGCTAAAATCTCAGGCAGACCATGAGCAGAAGTTTTCAGCTGAGAGTGATTCTACCTCACAGGGGACATTTGCCAATGTCTGGAGACATTTTTATTGTCACAACAAGGAGGGTGATTCTGGCACCTAGTAGTGGAGTTCAGGGATGATGCTGAACATCCCATAATGCACAGGGAAGCCCCACAACAATGATTTATTCAACTCAAAATGTTCACAGTGTTGAAGTTGAGAAGCCCTGGACAAAGAGGTTAAACCGGGTTGCTAAATCACAAAATACAAGTCTTAAATTAGCGGTAAACACGAGCTCAACTAAGTTGAAAGAACAGAAGCATTTTTAAACAGAAGCATTTTTTTAAACTCCTCTATTTTTTAACAGCCCAAAGGTTTTTCTTTTTCAGAAGCAGTAAGCACAGATTTCTATTTATTCACTATTTATTAGGCATTGATGTGTATAAAATATCATCCAAGAGGCCATAAAAATAAATAAGACATGGTTGTTATCCTTAAGTTCAAACTCAAATGAGGGAAGCCTGACCAAAAATCCAGTCATTTTTATGTAATGTGTAAGTGTGGGATAGTTTGACATGGCAACTCTGGGTCAAAGAGGCTTTCAGTAATGAAAATTAGAAAAAAGTAGTATTTAGGATGTTTGACTACAATCTGAGACTCAGGGTATGTTGGTAGAATCTCACTGTACTGGATTTTTAATTTGTTTGTTTATTATGTACTTTCTGGTATGCTTTTAAAATCCCAGAATTCATTACAAATTTTTTCATATGGGCTTATGCTTTTATAAAACATGAGCAAACTAAGAGATTCCTCTATAGTCTTTGTGAATGGGGTCGTATTCCGAGTTAATATTTTTCTGCCAGGGATGGTGGTTTATGCCTATAATCCCAGTGCTTTTGGAAGGCCAAAGCAGGAGGATTGTTTGAACCCAGGAATTTGAGACCAGCCTGGGCAGCACAGTGAGACACCGTCTGAAAACAAAACAAAATGAAAAAAAGCAAAACAAAACTTTTTCTGAGGAAAGTGGCTACCCCAGCGTCACTCCTGTGATATGTAAGTCCTTAGAATTCTAGTAATGCATTCAACACATTTCTTTTGGTGGCAAATCAAGAGTCGTGGTCCGTTCCTTCAAATTTCTTTATTTCCTTAGCAATTTTTACATCTAGCTAACTTTTTATAAACATTACTGTCTAAATAACTACACTCAGAAAGTAAATCAGCATTTCTTCATTGTAATTTGACAGTAAATATGCTTTCAGTGAACTGACGACCAGTTCACAGAATACTTGTTACAGGACGGATGCTATGCTGAGTCCTGGGTCTACAAAGACAGTTAAGAGGAGACAAGCAAAAGAATAGATGCAGTCAGTGTGCTCTGTGCAGTTCCCCTTCCTTCCCTCCATCCGCTCCATCGCCAGTTGCGTGGATTCTGTTCAATACCTTTTGAATCTGTGCACATCTCTCAGGTACGGCCACTGCCGTCAACATCCTTGGGTTCTTGTAATGACTTTTTGACTGGTCTCCCAGCATTCTCTCTGGCTACAGAATAAGGAGTGGCATGGCTGGAGGGTAGGAGTGATTTCTTAAAATTCAATTCTGGGCAACTGCCTTGGGTCCCCTCCTACTATGGGAGCTTTTCTGCTCTCGCAATAAATCCTGCTTAAAAAAAAAATTCTAATCTCTTCACTACTCTGCTTAAACCCTTTCATAGCAATGTATGTTATGGGGAATTGACCTTCAGAAAAACTGACAGATTAATGACCTTACAGGAAATAAAAAAATTATCAAAACGACATAACAAGAAACAGAAAATTTGTATTTCTTTATAAATTCATTCATCTCATTGAGCTAATTAAATTTTTTGGCATATTCTGCAAACTACTCATTAATCCCTAATAAAATCAACTTTATTTTTTAATGCTTTTTTTGTTTTTTATACATCCTTCTTTTTTTTTCTTGATTAGATTAGCTGGTATCTTATCTATTTCATTGCATCTACCTTTAAAGCATATCATACATGCATTAGTGATCCTACCTTTTTGGTAACTCACTAGTTTCTAATATGCTATTCTTATTCCCTTTCCTCTTATTGTGTAGATTTATTTTACTGCTCCTTTCTGTCTTCTTCGAGTTCATTGCTTAAGGTACTTAAAATTATGTCAATATTCAAATTCAAGATATAATTGTTTTGCTCATAGATTTAGTCACATTTAATAGATTTTTTATGTAGTATATTCAATATTAGTATCTCTTAAGTGTCATAAAATTTGTTTTTTATTTCTTTGAAGCAGCTATTTAGGAGACTTTTTACAAATTGAAGTGATAGGAATTTTTTGTTTTTGTACCTTTCTTTGGAATTATTCTCTAATCGTATTGTATTTTAATCGTATAATTTTTAATCTGGTAAATTTATTGAGTTTTTTTTGTTGTTGTTGTTGTTGTTCCTTAATCTTTGAAATCTTTGGTCAATTTTTATCGGATATTCCATGAGCACTTAGCCATCATTCTGGTGAAAAGAAAGTGTTCTGCTAAGGGACTTTAATTCATGTTGATGAAGAGATGCTATGTTAGCTGTAAGGTTATGACAGAACTGTAAGAATGATTCCTATCGTAGAGAATGATATTCGGGATTTTAAAATTCTGAGTGCGACAGTTTCAGACAAGATCATATTCTAATGTCTAACCATGGGAGTGGTTAGTGTCAGACATGATAATGAGAAGTCAGATGTATAAGCCTCGAGTAGCAATGGATTTAAGTCATAAAAACATCCTTAATAAATTAAGAGAATGCTGCTATACTTTTTGACTTTATTTTATGAAAAATGTAAGAGTATAAGCAGTGCTCATGAAGAGGCCTTCAGAAGTTTTATCTTCTGGGACACATGTGACTTAGGTCACTTTAATTAGAAAAGTCCTTTCAAAACAGAACGTATATAAAGCAGCATTGGCCTTATATCCCTGTTTGTTTGGTCAGAACAGAACCAGTTCAAAGTCTGTTGCCTGGCTTAAGTATGAACAGTGTTTCTTTCCACTCACTAGAGTGTCTGAGTTTGGAAGATAAATTATAAGATCACCCTAGGAAAAAGGGATAATGTTTTTGAAATCCATGCAAAATCATGAAATGTTCTGCGTCAATCCCAGGAAAAGGAAAATGATGGAGAGAATGATCAGGGAATAAGAAACACAGAATGGTTTGGGAATAAAAACATTCTCTTGTCTCCCGCTTTAAGGAGAAAACTAAAGCCAGCTAATGGCAACTCCTGGAATCCTCTCCCACCAGACTCACACAGTTATGAAATCCATACCTGTATTGTGTGTGTGTGTGTGTCCATTCAATTAAAAGGTATTGCCTTTCTGCCTAAAGGTATCACATTCCTGCACATCCTCTTAGTTCCGTCGGTAACTTGCTGTCCTTCTTTATGGGTCTCCAGTCTTCAACTCCTGGCTCATCATCATTTAATTACACTTAGATGGCTCTCCTATGTTAAAAATAATGACTTCTTTCCAAAATAATGACCTTCCAGCTGCTGCAGCGCTGTTGTCATCTACTATCACTTCTTTGCCTTCCATTCACTCTTAACCCCTCTCTAAATCTGGCCTCAGCTCCTCAGCTTCGTGGAAACTCATCTCCAGGTCACCAGTGACTTCCTTGTCTCTGAATCCAAAGTCACTTCTCTCTTCTAATGTTTCATTAAACGCAAGTACTGTCCACTGCTTCCTTCACCTTGAAGCCTTCCCTTCTCTTGGTAGCAACACATTCCCTCATTCTTCCAAACTCTCTCACACCCCTTGCTAGAGTCTCTCAGTTTCATTTTCACCCTCCACCGTTTCAATGCTGCTGTTCCTTAGGGGTCTGTCTGAGTATGGCTTATTTTCTCACGCTTCCCGGTAACTCTTACCCATGCTTATTGTTTTCACTGTTGGATACTAGCTGATGGCTCTCAAGTCCCTGTCTCCCACCCAAAGCCTGTCCTTTTTTTTTAACTTTTAATTTTTTTATTTTAAAGAGGTGGGGTGCAATTCAGGGTTGGGTATACAAATGTTCATTATGCAGGTTCTCTTGTTGATGAGCTGTGCCACCCTTCCCCAGGCAGATTCCCGCTACTGCCAATCCTTTTCTTCTAGTATTCCGATAGTTGTTCAAGGTCCTCTTATGAGTGAGAACATGTGATGCTCAGTACTCTGTTTCTGTGAAAGATCACTCAGTATTATAGACCCTAAGTCCATCCGGGTTGCTGTGAAGTTCAGGATTTTGTTCTTCTTTATGGCTGCATAATATTTCATCAAATATATGTATCACATTTTTTATTCAGTCCTCTTTTGATGGGCAGCATGGTTGGTTCCATATTCTTGCTATTGTGAACAGTCAAAGCCTGTCCTTCCCTCCTGAAGTTCAGGTCAGTATACCCAGCTGCTTACTGAACATCTGTCAACTCTCCCACAAATACTTCCAGTTCGCATGGTGACCACGAAAATCATTGTCTCGTCCTCAAACCTGCGGTTCCCCATCTTCCTCATCCAGGGGAATACCACTGCCATCCACTCCACAGCTCAAGCTGGAAGTGTGGGGTTTACTCTGATCCCTCTCCTTTTCCTTCTCTCAACTATCTAACTCCAAAGGACTTTTTTTTTTTTGAGTTGGAGTCTCACTCTGTCGCCCAGGCTGGAGTGCAGTTTTTAATTCCACTCTTATTTCAAAATTTATTTCCTTGCCTCTATTTATACTGGTACTACTTCGCCGTCTAGCTGGTCTCCCTTCTTCTTTCTTCATTTTCTTTTCTTTTCTTTTTTTTTTTTTTTTTGAGTTG
>NW_007258372.1:282433-287725 GCF_000164805.1 Carlito syrichta | reverse complement strand
CTGGGCTCCGGCGATCCTTCCGCCTCAGCCTTCCGAGCAGCCGGAATTACAGGCATGCGCTACCATGCCCAGCTGATTTTTTGATTTATTGTAGAGATGAAGTCTCCCTGCCCAGGTGGGTCTCGAACCCGCGGGCTCAGGCAATCCACTCACCTCAGCTTCCCAAAGGCGCGGGATTACAGGCTGAGCCTGTATCTTCATTTTCAGAAAAACCCCTCTCTATCTTCATTTTCAAACCCCTCTCCTACCTGCCACGTGTGCACACACAGACACACTCGCCCACAACCCACTCTCCATATCGTACCAAGTCGCCACTCTATAGTGAATGCAATCTCATCATCCTCTTGCTGAAAAGAATTCCGTTAGGTTTAAAAGGATCTAACTTCATATGTTATTCATCCTGCACTGCTACAGAACACTAGAACTTACTCCTTCGATCTAGCTCTAATGTCTTATCTGTTAACCAGCCTCCACTAAGATCTCTTCCCTTCAACCTCTCAGCTTCTAATCATGACGGTTTTACTCTCTACGTCATGAGCTTGACTTTTCCTTAGCTGCCACATATGAGAGAACATGTATACATAGTATTTGTATGTTTCTGTGCGTGACTAATTTCACTTAACATAACCTCCTCTGGGCTCATCTATGTTGCCATTAATGACAGGATTTCATTTTTTGTTTATGAATGAATAGAATCCCATTGTGTGTGTGTGTGTGTGTGTGTGTGTGTGTGTGTGTGTGTGTGTGTGTGTGTGTTTTCTTTATCTGTTTTTTCGTCGATGGACATTTAGGACATTTAGGTTGTCTCTTCACTCTGTTTATTGTTTCCTATGCTATGCAGAAGCTTTTTAGTATGATATAGTCCCATTTGTATATTTTTTTGGTTATATTGCCTGCTTTTAAAGTCTTGCCCATAAACTCTTTGCCTAGAACAATATTGTCTTAGTCTTTTTGTCTTGCTCTAAAGGAATACCTGAGGCTATGTAATTTACAAAGAAAAGACGTTTATTTAACTCACAGTTCTACAGGCTGTATAAGAAGCATGGTATAAGCCAGCATCTGCTTCTGATAAGGACTTCAGAAAGCCCCACTCATGAAGGGGAAGCTATTGTGTAGAGATCATATGGCAAGAGAGGAAGACACACACACACAGACACACACAGACACACACACACACACACACACACACACACACACACACATACACACACGGGTGCACACACACGAGAGGAGGGCGGGGAGGAGACAGAGGAGATGTCAGGCTATTTTTATCAGCCAGCTTTCATGGGAATTAAGAGAACAAGAACTCATTCATTACCAGGAAGACAGCACCAAGCCATTCATGAGAGTTCCTTCCCGTGGCCCGAATGCCTTCCACCAGACCCCACCTCCAACACTAAGGTCAAATTTCAGCATGAGGTTTAAAGGGTCAAATATCCAAAGTATAACAGATGTCCAGAAGAGTCCTCCTTATGTCATCTTCTAGTAGTTTTATAAGTCTCTAATCCCTTTTGAGTTACTTGCTATACATGGTGAGAGATAGGGGTCTAAATTCATTTTTCTACATTTGGATGTTGAGTTTCCCCATTATCATTCATTGAAAAGACTGTCCTTTCCCCAATGTATGTTCCTGGTACCATTGTTAAAAATCAGTTTCCTGGCTGGGTGTGGCGGCTCAGCCTGTCATCCCAGCTCTTTGGGAGGACGAGTGAGAGGATTGCCTGAGCCTGAGGGTTCGAGACCAGCCTGGGCAACTTGGTGAGACCCTGTCTTTACAATAAATTGAAAAATAAGCCGAGTGTGGTAGCACGTGCCAGTAGTTCCAGCTACTTGGAAGGCTGAGATGGAAGGACTTTATTTCATCTTAATTTTTGAAGACTAGTTTTGCTGGGTAGAGTATTCTTGGCCGACCTTTTCTTTTTCTTTCTTTTTTATTTTTATTTTTTACTTTACGCTTATTATTCAATTCTCTCCTGGCTTCAAAGGTTTCTGCTGAGAGATCTGCTATTAGTCTGATGGGGATTCCCTTATATTTCACTTGACACCATTTCCTTGCTGTTTTTAGAATTCTCTCTTTGCCTTTGAATTTTGACATGTTGACTTTAATGAGCTGCAGGGAGAACATTTGGAGTTGAATCGAAATGGGGAGTTTTGAGCTTCCTGGATTTGGATGTCTTTATCTCTGCCGAGACCTGGGGAGTTTTTACTTTATTAGATTAATTTTTTATGCCTTTCTGCATGTTTTCTCTTTCTGGCATGCCTAAAATCCAAGCATTTATTCAGTTAATGGTGTTCCATATGTCATTACTTATTCATACTTAATTCTTTTTTATTCTTTTGTCTTTTTGTGGGGAATGTCTGAGAGAGTTATTTCAAAAGGCCTATCTTTACATTCAGAAATTCCTCCTGCTGCTGGATCTAGTTTATCATTGAAGCTATTGATTGTATTTCTTTTTTTTTTTTTTGAGTTGGAGTCTCATTCTGTTGCCCAGACCGGAGTGCAGTGGCTGCTCCCAGCCACCACAGCCTCGACTTGCTGTGCTCCGGTGATCCTTCCGCTTCAGCCTTCCAAGTAGCTGGAACTACAGGCACACACCACCATGCCCAGCTAATTTTTTATTTTTGTTGTAAAGACGAGGTCCTGCCAAGTTGCCCAGGCGGGTCTCGAACCTGCAGGCTCAGGCAATCCACTCACCTCAGCCTCCCAAAGCGCGGGATTACAGGCTGAGCCACCGAGCCCAGCTTGATTGTCTTTCTTATGTCATTAATTGATTTCTTCAGTCCCAAGACATATTTGGTTCTTTTTAAAAGGTAGCTATCTCTTTTTTGTATTTCTCATACAGATCATGAATTGCTTTTCTCATTTATATGTATTGTCTCTTGTATCTTGAGAGTGTCCTTATATCTCATGAGTTTTCTTAAGATATCATTTTAAATTCACTGTCAAGTATTTTTGTTTGTATCTAATTTTCCCAGCATGATTTCCTGAAGTGACTGTCCTATACCCAATGCGTGTTCTTAACACTTTTGTCAACAATCAGTTGACTGTAGGTGCATGCATTTATTTCTGGATTCCCTAATCTGTTTCCTTGGTCTATGATCTATTTTTAAATCAGTGCCATGTTCTTTTAGCAATTATAGTTTGCTAGTAAATTTTAAAGTCAGATAGTGTAATGACTCCAGCTTTGTTCTTTTCTCGAATTTTTAATTTTAATTTTTTCTAGAGATTGGCTCTCATTATGTGGCTTAGGCCTCAAGCAATCCTCTTCCCTTGGCCTCCCAAAGAGCTGGCAACTTTGTTATTTTTGCTCAAGACCGTTTTGACTGTTTGAGGCATTTTGTAGTTCCATATGAATTTTAGAATTTTTTTTATATTTCTATGAATGATGTTATTGGAATTTTTATAGACATTGCATTTAATCTGTAGATACCAATGGGTAGTATGGCTATTTTAACAACATTAATTCTTCTAATCCATGAGCAAGAGTATCTTTTTATTTAATTGTGCATCTTAAATTTTTTTCTTAAATATTTTATAGTGTTTAGTTGTAGAGTTCTTTCACCTCCTTGATTTAGGTCAGCCCCGGTATCATTTTATCTATGTAGATGTTGTAAAAGAAATTGTTTAATTCATTTCTATTTCATATAGTTTTCCATTAGCATACAGGGATTCTACACATTTTTGTATGCTGATTTTGTATCCTGCAGCTTGCCTGAATATGTTTATTAACTAAAATGAGTTTTTTTGGTGAAGTTTTAGGGTTTTCTATATATAATATCATGTCATCTACAAACAGAGATAATTTGACTTCCTCCTTTGCAATTTGGAGTTCTTTTATTTCTTTTTTTTGCCTAATTGCTCTGACTGAGACTTGCAGTATTCTGTTGCATAAGAGTGATAAAAGTGGGCATTCTATCTCATTCTTGATCTTAGAGGTAAAGTTTTTTAGTTTTCCCTGTTCAATATGTTAGTTGTAGCTTTGTCATATATGGTCTTTATTATGTTAGGGACATACTATTTATAACTAATAAACTGAGAAATTTTCCATGAAGGAATGTTGAATTTTGTCAAATACGTTTTCTGCATCTATTGAAATAATCCTGCTTTTTGTCTTTTTCTTAATGGGGAGCATCACATTTATGAAGTTGCATGTGTTGAACATCTTTGCATCCCTGAGTGAAGCCCACTTGATCACAATGAACTCTTTTTAATGAGCTGTCAAATATGATTTGCTAGTATCTTGTTTAGAATTTTTGCGTCTATGTTCATCAGAGCTGTTTGTAGTTTTCTTTATTTATTATTGTTGAGTTTGGGAATTTGGATAATACTATACTCATAAAATGAGTTTGGAAGCTTTATTTCCTCTTTGGTTTTCTAGAATAGTTTGGGAAGAATTGGTACTAGTTATGTAAATGTTTGGTAGAATTCATCACTGAGCTATCACACCCTGAGCTTTTTTTTGATGGAATATTTTTTATTACTGATTAAATTTCTTTACTTGTTATTAGAGTATTTAGATTTTCTATTTCTTCATAATTTAATATTGGTAGGTTACATGTGTCCAAGAATTTATGTATTTCTTCTACGTTCTCAATTTTGTTGGTTTAATTGTTCATTATAGTCTCTCATGATTCTTTGTATTTCTGTGATATAAGTTGTAATGTCTCCTTTTTCATCTCTGATTTTATTTATTTGGGTATTTTCTTCTTTTATCTTGGTCAGTTGAGCTGAGAGTTTACTGATTTTGCTTATCTTTTCAAAAAATCAACTCTTTGTTTTGTTGATGGTTTATATTTGTAGCATCTAACTTGTTTCTCCTCTGAGTTTTATTATTTCTTTCCTCTTACCAAATTTAGATTTACTCCCCCCTCCCAGCAGTTTCCACTACTGCCAATACTTTTCTTATACTATTACGATAATTGTTCAAGGTCCACTTATAAGTGAGAATGTGTGATACTCAGTTCCTTGTTTCTGTGATATATCACTCAGTATTGTAGACTCTAAGTCCATCCAGGGTGCTGTGAAGTTCATGATTTTGTTCTTTTTTATGGCTGCGTAATATTCCATTGTGTATATGTATCACATTTTAAAAATCCAGTCCTCTTTTGATGGGCAGTACAGTTGGTTCCGTGTTCTTGCTACTGTGAACAATGTTGCGATAAACATACGTGTGCAGGTATCTTTTTTACAGTGTGATTTGAGTTCTTCCGGGTATATTCCCAGTAGGGGGATTGCAGGGTTGTAGAGAAGGTTGATTTTTAGATCTTTTAGGAATCCCCACACTGATTTCC
>NW_007258372.1:274804-281949 GCF_000164805.1 Carlito syrichta | reverse complement strand
AAAGATTACACAAACAAATGGAAAAAATATTCCATGTTCATGGATTGGAAGAGTCAACACTGTTAAGATGTCCATCCTACCCAAGGCAATCTATAGATTTAGCACAATACCCACTAAATTACCAGCAGCATTCTTCTCAGACCTGGAAACAACAATACAGGAATTCATATGGAAACATAAATGACCATGAATCACCAAAACAATCCTCAGGGAAAAAAACAAAACAAAACAGAGTGGGATGTATCACACTCCCAGACTTTAGACTCTAATATAAAGCTACAATGTCAAAACAGTCTGGTATTGGTGCAAGAGCAGGCATATAGACCAATAGAACAGGATAGAGATTACAAAAGCAAAACCTCAATTCCGCAACCAACTTATCTTCGACAAAGTCTCCACCACCGATGACTGGGGAGAGGAAAATCTATTCAGTAAATGGAGCTGGGAAAACTGGCTGATCACATGCAAAAGATTAAAACAAGATCCTTACCTATCAACACACACAAAAATCAACTCTAAATGGATCACAGACCTAAATGTAAAACCTCAAACTATAAGAACCCTAGAAAATGCAGGAGACACCCTTATGGAGATTGGAACTAGCAATCAATTCCTGATCAAAACCCCAAGTGCCCATGTCATAAGAGATAAGACAGACAAGTGGGACCTCACCAAATTGACAAGCTTCTGCAAAGCCAAAGAAAACATCAAGAGAGGAGGGAGACAGCCTACAGACGGGAAAAAATATTAGACATCTTCTTACAATACATGTTTACTGCTATAGATTTCCCTCTTGGAACTGCTTTTGATGTGTCCCATGGGTTTTGTTGTGATGTCTTTTCATTCTTATTTATTTCAAGGAATTTTAACATTTCCCTTTTAATTTCTTCATTAACACATTGATTATTCAGGAGGATGTCATTCAATTTTTAAGAGTAAGGGAGGACACCCCCTCAAAAATAGGGAGTTACATTACCTTTTTGGAGGGAGGTCCCCTTGTAGCACACTCAGAATTTGTTCATCTGGATCAAGGGTCAGCCAGAGTTTCTATCTAAAAGTTTTGGAAAAGCTGTGTCACAATTTGCAGAAGAAATGTCCCAAGTTGTGGCAAACAGGTGACAGGTTCTTCCACCATGACCACGCCCCTGCCCACACCACGCTGAGCATTGAGGAGTTTTTGATCAAAAACAGCATGACCTCCTGCCCCACCTTCCCTATTCACCCGATCTGCCCTGAGTGACTTTTTATTGTTTTCCTGATGGAAAAAAGTCCTCAAGGGAAACATTTTGCCGATGTGGAAGAAGTGAAAACAAAAATGGCAGAAGCTCTAAAAGGCATCAAAATTGACTAGCTCAAAATTGTTTTGAGCCGTGGGAAAAGCATCTCGATAGAGGTATTTCATCAAATGGAGAGTGTTTTGAAGGTGACTGAAGTTAGGAATAAACACACAATTTTTTAATAAATAAATTCCAGGTTTTGGGGTGCCCCCTAGTATTCATACGGTTTCTGAAGTTTTTATTTTTGTGATTGCTAGTTTTATATCATTGTGGTCCGAAAAGATACTTTGCATGAACTTTATCCTTTTAAAATTGTTAAGATTTGTTTTGTGGCCTGACATATGATTCTTCCTGGACTATGCTTCTTGGGAAGTAGAGAAGAAAGTGTATTTTGCAGCTGTTGACTAGAATGTTCTATAAATGTCTGCTAGACCCATTTTGTCTATGGCATAGTTTAAAGTTGATAGTTTTTTGTTGTGGTGGTGTGGTTGTTTTGAAGATGGTCTGCCTGCTGTTGAAAGTGGAGTGCTGCATATCCCTACTATGATCATATTGCAATGTGTGTATCTCTCCCTTTAGATCTAATAATATTTGCATTATATATTTGGGTGCTCTGGTATTGAGTACATATATATTTAAAATTATTATGTCCTTTTGTTGTATTAATCCCTTTGTTATCATATAATGACCTTTTCTTCCTGCACTTTGGGAGGCTGATGTGAGTGGATTGCCTAAGCCCACGGGTTCGAGACCCACCTGGGCAACTTGGCGAGACCTCATCTCTACAATAAATCAAAAAATTAGCCAGGTGTGGCAGCATGCGCCTGTAGTTCCAGCTTCTTGTAAGGCTGAGGCGGAAGGATCGCCGGAGTCCAGCAGGTCGAGGCTGTGGTGGCCAGGAGTGTGCCACTGCACTTCAGTCTGGGCGACAGAGTGAGGCTCCAACTCAAAATAATAATAATAATAATAACCTCTTTTGTCTCTTTTTGCCACTTTGACTTGAAGTTTATTTTCTCTTAAATAAGTATGGTTGTTCCTACTTGCTTTTGGTTTCTGTTTGCATGGAATTTCTTTTTTATTGCTCTATTTCCAATGCATGTTTGCCTTTAACAGTGAGCCGAGTCTCTTGTAGGTAGCAAATAGCTGGGTCTTTTTTATGTTGTAATCAATTCAGCCACTCTAGTATTTTATTTGAAGAATTCAATCTATTGCATTCAATATAAATACTGATAGATAATTACCGCCATTTTGTTACTTGCTTTCTAGCTGTTTTGTAGATTATTTCTTCCCTTCTTCCTCTCTTGCTATCCACCTTTGTGGTTAAGTGATTTTCTCCAGTAGTATATTTTGGTTTCTTGTTTTTTTGTTTTTAATTTTTGTTATGTCTATTACAGGCTTTGTTTTCTGGTTACCACAATGCTTACAAAAACTATCTCACAGTTATAACTAGCTATTGTAACCTGATAGCAACTTAACTTTGGCCACGCAGAAAAAGAAACAGTCAAAATAAAACTCAACACTTTAACTCCATCCGCCCAATTTGAATTTTTTGATGTCTCAAATTTTATATTTTTATATGGCCTATGCCTTAACAATTTTTTGTAGTCATAATTATTTTTAATCATGTTGTCTTTCATTCTTTATATAAGGATGTAAGTTGTTTAGACACCACAGTTACCATACTGCAGTATTATGAATTTGTCTGTATACTTACTTTTACCAATGAGTTTTATATCTCGTTTTTTTCAGACGTTTTCTTGAACAACACTTTTTTGTTGTTGTTCAGTTTGAAGAACTCCTCCCTTCAGCATTTCCTAGCGGGCAGTTGTTGTAATAGGTTAAAATTCCCTCAGCTTTTGTTTATCTGGGAAAGTCTTTATCTGTCCTCCGTTTCTGAAGGATAACTTTGCCAAGTACAGTATTTTAGGGTGACATTTTTTTTCCTCCTTCAGCATTCTGAATGTGTCATGCTACTCCCTCCTGACTTGTAATGTTACTGCTCAAAAGTCCACTGCTGGGGATACTGGTGAACTTTGAAAGTCACTTGCTTCTTTTCTCATGCTACTTTCAGGTTCTCTCTTTGTCTTTGGCCTTTGAGAATGCAGTTATATGGCTTGAGGGTAGTTGTATTTGGGTTCAATCTGTTTAGTGATCTTTGACCTTCCTGTACTTGGATATTTATATATTTCTCCAAGCTTGGAATGTTTTCTCTTATTATTTCCTTAAGGAAGATGGTTTCCACCTTTTTGTCATTTTCTTTTTTTTTTTTTTTTGAGTTGGAGTCTCACTCTGTCACCCAGACTGGAGGGCAGTGGCCGCTCCCGGGCACCGCAGCCTCGACCTGCTGGGCTCCGGCGATCCTTCCGCCTCAGCCTCTGAGTAGCTGGAATTACAGGCGCGTGCTACCACACCCAGCTAATTTTTTGATTTTATTGTAGCGATGAGGTCTCGCCTGCCCAGGTGGGTCTCGAACCCGCAGGCTCAGGCAATCCACTCACCTCAGCCTCCCAAAGGCACGGGATTACAGGTTGAGCCACTGAGCCCGGCTTTTGTCATTTTCAAGACCGGCTTGAACTTCAGCGACCCTTAAATGTACTTTTTTTATGTCATTCCTTAGGACTTGTAAGCTTTTTGTTTGCTTTTGTTTTGCTTTGCTTTTGCTTCTGTGTGTGTTTGTTGGTTGGTTTGTTGGTTGGTTGATTGGTAGAGACAGGATCTCACTATGTTGCGCAGGGTGGTCTCAGACTTCTGACCTCAAGCATTGTTTGTACTTGGGCCTCCCAAAGTGCTGGAATTCAAGTGGTTTGTCTTTGAGCTCACTGATTCTTTCTTCTGCTTGATCAATTTTGTTGTTGACAACTTCTATTATATTTTTCAGTGCATTGATTGTATTTTTCAGATCCAGGCTTTTTGTTTCATTTTTTAAAAACATTTTCAATATCTTTCTTAAATTTCTATGATAAAATTCTGAATTGCTTTTCTGCTGTCCAGAAGATCACTGAGTTTCCTGGAAACTGCTATTTTAAATTCTTGATCTGAGAGATCACATACTACCTACCGTCTTGCTGGGGTCAATCGCTGGCTCCTTGTTTTGTCCATTTGAAGCTGTGGTTCCCTGTTTGCTCTTGGTTCTTGTGACCGTATTGTGTCTTTGCATTATTATTCTGGTGTTCTCTCTCTGACCTGGCTTGTGGTGGTGTTTCTAGAGTTTGTCGTTTACAGGTCATGTGTACACTGTTGAGATCCTGTAACGCAAGGTTGCTGCCTCTTTTTCAGCACCAGATGGTGCCCTAAGCCAGGGTTTGTTGTGCCCCCCCCAAAGAGTCTTGAGTTTTTCCTAGTGCCTGTTTTGGATGAGCCTGGGGGCTGGCAGGCCCAGTGGCTATCTGGCTATGGTGTGGGAAAGCTATCTTGGGGTTTGTGCCCGAGGGATTTGGGGAGCATGTGGCTGCTGAACAGCCTTTTGATTTGGCCTCCCCTTGGGCTGGAACAAAAAGCAGCTACTGATTGTGCTTGCTGAACGATGCTGGTCTCACCTTCACTCTTTGTCTCTAGCTGACCTCAGAAGTTTTCACCCTGCGGGCACTTGGGATGCCTCCCACGGGTTGTGGCAAGAATGTTTTTCCTGTGAAGAACCCCAGGATGGTGGGGAAGCCAGCTGTCCCTCTCCATCTCAGTTTTTCCAGTGTAGGAACTGTAAATCCAGGAGCGACTTTTCTGGGTGATAACTGACAGGTTGGGGGAAGGGCATCCCAGTTAGAGAGGTCTGTTTCTCTTACCTTCACTTTCCCGTGGCCCAAGGGATCCTCGCAACCTTAGCTTTGAATTCTGGGGTATTCTGGGTGATCACTTTAGCAGTGAATAGTTGTTTCTGCTTTTCTGTGGAGAAGAGTGAAGTCTGCTTCTACACTGCCAGTATGGTAAAGTCAGGGAATCCACGTTAAATTTTCAATAAATCATCCGCCGGAAGAGATTGGAGAAGAAACTCCAACACTGAACATGTCAGTGGACAGGAAGCTAAGTTCACAGGCCACATGGCAGAGTCCACCAACCAGTAGCTATTACTTGCAAAGAAGGAAAGGCAAGGGCAGTCTTGCAGGGTCCCTCTTTCTCTTGGGATTCAGCACTCAGTCCTGCAGAGAAGCTGCCTTCCCTTCCACTCATGTTTCTTGCATTATGTGGTGGTTGCTCTCCATTTTTCTAGCTGCCACTTTATTGGGGGATTTTCATTCAACATAGACTAGGTGCTGCTCCACCCTTCAGTTTTTTTCTTCTTCTTCTTCCACCACTTTTTTCCACATTCTCCTTCTGCCACTTGGCTGTCTCCCATCTTCCACTGGGAGAGAAGCTGGTGGGAATCAGCCAGAGGGATATTTCCTTGTCTCTAATCTAGGCTTCTTAAATATGTCAACATTTCCCAGAATGTTGTTTCAATGTCACACAAGTCTTCAGGACAGCCACAGAGTACCAGGGAGGATATGATGGCCAAAAAAACGTGCCCGTCAGATCTCTTGCTTCAGGAAGCATAACTGAGGGGTGGCTGCGGCTGTTGTTCTTCTGGATCCACTGCCCACATTGGTTTGTGTTGAGACCGTGCTTCCCACGGGTTCCTCCTTGCTGACAGAGGAGCGTGGTGGGGACCCTGGCCCGATGGGCGTAGGCTTGTTCTTTCAACACACAGGATCTCTTTATTAGGTGACTTTACCTGAGAATTTCCATTTGGTCAAAACTTCCTCAGAACTGTGCTGCAATGTGGGACCTTTACTAATGAATCCCTCTTATTTTCTCCGTTGGAAGTTCCGAAGCTGTTTAGAAGTCGAGAAAGGTTGATAAAACTTGGGAGTCTGAAAATGGGACGGGCCATCTGGATGGATGTCCAGAGGAGGCTGGCCCTGGACACCTCTGTCGCCAACCCCATCAAGCACAGGGATTCCAGCAATCAGAGTCAGGATTCCTCCAGAAAGCGTCAACACTGTCCCCTTGCTGGAAGATAGAGCAGCAAGGCAAGAAGCATCTCACCCAAGAGCTGCTGGACCTTCTCTCCTGGATTCCAGGCTGATAACTAACTGAGGATATCAGATAAGGGAAGGAAGAGATTATGTACGAGAGAAGGCGTGAAAACTAGCCAGCCTATACCAGTATTGGCTTTTAAGGGAGTTTGATCAAGTGTACTGGGATGTAAGAATTAATAAGCAAGAATTCATTGACTTGGAGAACTTTCTCAAGACAGTGAATTTAACACTCCTGCGAAGACCCTGATGGATAGGCACACTCACTGTTAGGCGGCTCTTAGAAGCCTAAAGAGACTGATGGCCCAGCTTGAGTAGAGGATGAATACCTGAGTCAACCTGATAGACAGTAGAAGAGGGAAGAAAGAAGCTTGGGGATGGACATGCTGGCGCGGGTATATTATGTGCGGTTAGAAGGTCCAGCAGAGGCTTGTGTCTCACAGGAAGGTCCAGAGGGACTATTCATCAAGGTCCTCAGCTACACCCTGATGACAGTGGCAGCAGAATCACTGAAAAGTTTAGAGGGACTCTCACCTGCAGGCCAGGGCTCTCCTTTACAGCGGAAGAGGCAGTCACCGAACTTATGGATATCCATGGGTTTGATGGAATCCTGAGGCATTAGGGGGTGACACTTAAATGTCAGAGGCCCGAAGACTGTTATTATCATAATAACCAGTAGAGGTAGAGGACAGCCAAGGGATCTTAATCCTCAGGGAGTTTTGGGATGTTTAATTGAGCATATGGTTTCTGGGAGCAAGAGAGATGGGAGCCAAAAAGGGAATTATAAAAGTCTACAGGCGCCGGGCTCGGTGGCTCAGCCTGTAATCCCGCACCTTTGGGTGGCTGAGGTGAGTGGATT
>NW_007258372.1:270352-274678 GCF_000164805.1 Carlito syrichta | reverse complement strand
GGAGCGGCCACTGCACTCCAGTCTGGGTGACAGAGGGAGACTCCGACTCAAAAAAAAAAAGTCTACAGGGAAGCTGGGCGCGGTGGTTCATGCCTGTAACCCCAGCAAGCGGAGGTGAGAGGATGGCCTGAGTCCCAGGGGTTCGAGACCAGCCTGGGCAACTTGGCAAGACCTCGTCTCTACAAAATATAAAAAAAAGTTAACTGGGTATGGTGGTGCACGCCTGTAGTTCCAGCTGCTTGGAAGACTGAGGAGGGAAGATTGCTGGAACCCAGCAGGTCGAGGCTGCGGTGGCCGTGAGCGTGCCACTGCCCTCCAGCCTGGGCGACACAGTAAGACTCTGACTCTAGGCAGAAAGGAAGAATGGAGGAGTTAGGGGGCTGAGGGCGGTCACGCCAAGACTGATCTTTGCTCTGTTCCCAGGCCTGAGACAGATTTCAGATGTGGAGCCGATCGGCACCGCTCACCCCGGCCGTGGGGTGCTGTCACTACTTACCCAAAGGACGCAGGGTGGGAGCCCCTCCACGGTCTCACTGGATTCACCAGCCTGGCCTCTGTGTAGATCTTGGCAATTGACTGCAGAGTGCTGCCAGCCAGGCTGAGCAGAAGCCCTGACCCCAGCTGTGAGTCAGACGAAGTGAGTCAGAACCAGAGCAGATTCCCAGGGCCTCGGGTGTGCAGTGGCCAGCTATTTATTTGGCGAATATGTATATTTTGAATTCTAGTTGGAAGAAAGGTCAGAAGCTGTCCATGTCCACCCGGAACCGACCATATTCACTCCCAACCTCTGCTGCCATGCAGTAGAAAGAGGCCTGGACCGCCTGGAGACCTCACAGAACACCGCCCCGATCCACCACACCAATGACACCCGGCCGATCAGACACGATCAGAGAGAGGTGGCCGGTGCACAGGCGGCACTCCGGGGGGCAGGAGAAACCCCATGCCGATACAGCAACCTGCCATTTCAGTGGCAACTTGAGACCAGGAGTTAAGGGCATGCTGGGATAGCTCTCCCAAAACATGAGACAAATCACTGCCTCTTGAACCTCCTGCCACAGAGAAGGAAGCACAGGGTCTGGCGGGCCTTGGTGTCTATGGGCAACACTTTGTGCCCCTCGGAGTGCAGACAGGGCCACTGTGCAAGGTGACACAGACGGCTGCCTGCTCAGAGAGGGGCCTCGAGTCGGAAAGAACTCCATGGCAAGTCCGGGCTGCTGTGTGAGCAGCGAACTGATGCCATGGACCGCACCCTTTGACCCAGGGTGGGGAAAGAGGCAGTGTGGCACTTGTGGGAGAAGGACAATTCAGGCCTTGGCGCTCTGGAGCAAGAATGTGGCTTCTACCGCAGAGTTCATTGGGGCTCCACACAGCCACATGTCTGAAGTTGTCCACTGTGAAAAGCGCCGCCAGACCTATCGCATTGTGGCTGTCCCGGCCAATGGCCGAGCACAGTGGGGCTACATTACAGGCTCTTCCCTGTGAGAGACTGCACTTCTAGGTGGTGTCTCACCAGGCACCTTCCTGTCGGGTGGCCTGGCTAATGCCCTCCTAGATAGGCATGGACCTTGGCTGCAGGTTGAATCTCCGCCCATGGGTAGGTTTTTGCTGCAGTTTGAATCTCCCCTCTCCTCCATGGGTGTCCATCTCTGCCCACTCTCTTCATCCCTCCCCCATTCTCACAGGCATTTCCCCCCAATAAATCTCCTGTGCATAGCATCTTGTCATGGTGTCTGCTTTTAAGTGGGTCTAAGTTATCATGGCGATCCTTCTGGCATTAGTCTATGAGGACAAAAGCCAAGAAGAGTTAGAAATTCCATAGGGATGTGTTTTCCTTGAGAGATTATTTTCCCCCAAAATCTCTGGTAAGCAGCTTCAAGTAATGAGTTGGTGGTCCCCAAACTATGCTTAGACTCCCAGACTTGGGAAACTCTACTGCCAGGAGCAACTCACCTCCACCTAGGATATAAATTATAGCCCTCCCTGCAATAGGGCTTGAAGAACGCCAGCTCCAACTTAGCCGTCCCAAGGCCGATAGCCCAGTTCTACCCTAGGGCTTCCGTTCCAAATTGGCTTTCCACTGATGACTAGGGACACGAGGGAGGCTTGCTGGTCCCGGTCCTGTGTGTCTCCCTGTGGGTGGCCTCTTGTTTCCCTTTCCTCTCATTCCCACTGGTGTCGGTGCCCCGTTAGGGAGCCATAAGTTCTGTTCCCACACGCGGCCCATTCCGGATGAATCCCCTCTGTGGTTCTGGTAAGGCTTCAGGAGCCACCCTGCCCAGGGCTTTTGCTATTTGACAGGAAGGGCTGCCTTGGGGTTTGATGGAAATACCTAGAAGTGAGTGCCCAACCATGCCAGCCTCTTTCCAGTTGAGTTGACATTAATTTTTCTTCTCCACATTCACTTTCACTGAACACACCATCACCTTTCACGTTGGCCACCTTGATAGCAGCGTTGTCTGGGGTTCCTGCATCATGGATTTACACAAATAACCCCCTGCCATCCCTCTCACCTGTGAGTTGTGCGTGCACTGTGTCCATCTGTGCGCGAGATGCGTATTGCTTTGGGATACCTTTCCCCAAAACACTGATTCCTCGAGCTGTTAGTAATTGTTCTGCCAAAAATGATTCCATAGTCAAATAAATTTGGAAAATGCTGGGTTAAAAAAACATATAAGGGAATACAAAAAAAAAAAATAAAGCATTTTGACTTGAAGACTTCTCAGGGTCGTTAAGATGACTAAGAATATTGTGAATCTTCAAGAGGAGAGAGAGTATGGAACATTTTTCCAAAATCACTTACCATCCTGGTTTCTGCAGGGTGACTGTTCTCAAGTAATGGGACTGGCATGCACAAAACTCAGGACCGGGTGGCGAGAAGAGCACGGGTGCCCTCCCTGTCCAACGAGGAACCTCTGTGGCGTAAACCCAATCCCTGTCGCCCCTCCCCGGGGCTTTCTGCCGCCAGAGCCATCAAGGCTGGGCGTGACTCGGTGCAAAGTCCTGGGTGCCTCTATGGCAACACAAGAGTGTTTAGCACTCATCCCGTCTCCAGCTCTAAACATTGCCAGACCCAGACAGTGGGATGTGCTGTTAATTATTTTAGTTCCTCTGCCCCCTAGCTCCAACTGAATCCCATCAAATAACAAAGCTCCCAGTGGCTGAGAAAAACAGGTCACAGTTGTAATTCATTTGGCAACGGAGGGTATTGGATTCTGTCCCTGAATCTCTCCTTTGGCAACACTAAAACTCCCCAGCTCTTGCTAAACAAGCTGTTCCTGTTTCTGTGACACACCGTAAGCCGCGAGTCCGGGTTGCCCTTCTGCTTTGAAGACCTCTTAAACTGGAGTTTCCAAACTTGTTGCACATCAGAACCTAGTGTTTAGCAAACCCCTCCAGGATATATACACACCCAACAGTATCCCCGTATGTGCTATGGTCTAAACATAACCTAAATTGCTTTATTATTTATTTATTTGTTTATTTGAGTCCATATCTCACTCTGTCTCCCAGGCTGGAGTGCAGTGGCACCATCATGGCTCACCACAGCCTCAGTTTCCTGAACTTCGGCAATACTTCTGTCTCAGCCTTCCAAGCAGCTGAGACTACACTTGCACACCACCATGCCTGGCTAATTTTATTTACTTACTCACTTACTTACTTGCTTACTTACTTATTTATAGAGACAAGGTCTTGCTATGTTGCCCAGGCTGGCCTGAACCTTCTGCCTCAGCCTCCTGAGTAGGTGGGAATACAGGTGTGTGGTACCATACCTGGCTAATTTTATCGATTGATTGATTGATTGTAGAGATGAGGTCTTGCTATGTTTCCCAGGCTGGACTCGAACTCCTGGCCTCAAGCAATCCTCCACCTCAGCCTCCCAAAGAAAGTGCTGGGATCACAGGCGTGAGCCACCACACCTGGCCCTAAATTGCTTTAGAATGAACATCTTTACTAATTTCTCTCTGGCCTTAGGGGTTCCTTTTCATGTAAATCAGCATGACAGACCCAGGCAGGGAATGCAGTCTTAACAAAATTGAAAGTGCAAGCCCTAGATTGATACTAGGAAGCCAAGGGTGCTAAGACTTGGTAGACACCCCCTTACTGTTGGCTTCCTTCCAGCCCTGAGGCTCAGTCTGACTCAGACACGATTCAGTGTTTAGATGCTTCTGGGCCAACTCAGTCAGGCCGGATTCAGGGCACTACCTGGGAGGAGGACGCAGGACGCGGACCGCAGTGGCACCGTGGAGTATTCGGTATCTCATGCAGTTTCTTTTTTTTTTTTGAGTTGGAGTCTCATTCGGTCGCCCAGACTGGAGTGCAGTGGCC